>NW_025901517.1:0-51097 GCF_022539505.1 Lolium rigidum
TTAGGGTTTTGGGCGCGGGAGGTCGCCGGCGCTGGTTCTTAGGGTTTCGGGTGCAGAGGATTCGCCGGAGTTGGGGTGGTGGGTAGGTTTAGAGGGAGGTTTGGGGAGGCGGCGGACCGGCGGTGCTCGGAGGGTGGAGGGTGGTGCGGCGAGGCTCCACTGGAGCAGGGCCGGCCGTGGGTGACGACAACAGGCGGTCTGGCCGGCGCTGGTGGCGGGAGGTTGAGGAGGTCAAGTGAAACCGGATAATGGGAGCAAGGAAAAAGACGAATGTGGAGGTGAGAAATAAGACGGTGTTGCTAGGCCAGCCCATGTTGCTATCATGCGGACGTCGGTGGCGTGGCCAACGCTAAACGCGTCAAATAGGACCCCTCCTGATGAGGACATGTCATCTATTGATACAATCGTTGTACCTACAGCCACACAAATACAAGGACCAATCACTCGAGCTCGTGCCAAACAACTTAACTATCAGGTACTTTCGTTTCTTGGAACTATTCCTCACATACATAAGAATATGATGCTGCCTAAATCAGATATGTTTGTTACTCTTAGGAATGATGGACCTAGCATGGATGAGGAGGACAAGCATCTGAGCATGATCACACATGGAGGAGATGGCAGCAAGCATTTGAGGATTGAAGATGACGCCGCAAGTGGAGATTTCAGAACTTTGAAGCCACCATAAGAAGAGATGAAGACATGGACGAAATATAGAGTTTTCCACTTCATAATTTAGTCCATAGCATAATATGGTGCTGCGTCACCTTTAGTTTTAGGCCAGGTCCATGTCATTTTCGTAGGAATTAAGTCAGGCACTTTTTAGAGTCCATATTGAAGGGGGAAAGCCCTTCTAGGGTTTGGTTCGGCCACCATTTGTATGGCTGGCCGAAACCCCACCTTTTCCTCCTTTAAATACCATCATAGCCGTCACGTTTAGACTCGGATTTTGATTAGACTAAAAGTTAGCCATTGCTGCAACTCTCGTGTACTTCTTTTGAGGCCAACGCCCAGAACAAGACCGACTATTCGGAATCCCACCTTTTTCAATAAAGCTTTCATCTATATCCGCAATATTCTGATTGCATCATTAGTTCTTACTTGTTCTCGATTTCGGTAGGAATTAAGACCCTCGTCGGTCGGCTGATCGTGCATCCGCAAGATCAGTAACTCCCGGAGATTGTCCTAACGATTGCATTGGCGCACGAGTTTTGCACGTGTAGTCGGATCGTCAAGCACGAACTCCACCAACAAATCGAATTATCCACATCTCATTGAAAGATCGGCCACCTTTGCCCTATCAAGTGGTATCAGATTTTAGGTTGCTCGGTGAGATTTTACTGTTTTCCTAGTGTAGATTGCATCTGCCATCATACCCATAAACCACGAAAAAGCCAAAAAAAAATACAGTTAGGGTTTTAGATCTTCGTCCCATAAACCTCCTGCCACGTCTTTGCATTGTCTTTTCAGTTTTGCATAGTTGAATTTGTGTCTGCATCTTCGTGTCGACTTGTTGGTCTTAGCGTCTAGTTCCTTTAGAGTTTCGAGTTCTGGTCATATTAGTCGCGCCGCCGCCAATCGCACCATACGCAGATCACCGCCATCATCGCCATATACACCTGCACATATTTCCGTCATCGCCATATATACATCGCCATATAGACCTACCATATACTTCCGTCATCGCCATATACACCTGCCATATACACCCGCATCTACCATATACCCCGTTTCCTACCGCGACGCGGATTGTTGCTGTTTCTCTGCCGCGACAGAGTCCGAGTAGAATTAGGTTTTTTTTTGTTTTTCCTCCTTAGTTGTTGCCTTCTAATTTCATCCGTGCTGTAGAAAAAATTTCCGTGTGATAAGTTTCGGCCGCCAGTAAGTAATTGGAAGGAGAGCAAAAAAGTCTGGAAACGCCTCCGGAAAAAAAAATTCTGGCTACATTGGTTTTTCACCTTGGCGATCACTTTTCGCCACTGGCCATTATAGCGACATTTTTTGGCGCCTGCTCGCTTTCCGGAGCACCTCAGAAATTTCGACAAAATAAATCTGAAGCTATACTGTTTTTAGACCTCGGGGATCAGTTTGAGACACTTGCCATCATAGTGATTTTTCGCACCTCTGGTCGCCACATCATCGCCACCTCATCGCTGCTAGTTGCTTGTGTGCCGCGTCGTGACCTCGCTATTATTCTAGGCTCGCGTCTCTAGTACGGTCTAGCCTAGGAACAGCACAGTACCGTTGTTGAGCATACTTTCAATATTGCATTGCTGTTTTGATAATTGTTGTTTTGCTACCATATTAGCCTTCCTACAGTTCTACATATTGTCTCCACGTGCACTGTGTCGACACCTCGTAATCGCTTTGGCAATCTTTCGAGACGCAGGTGCTTGTTGGTTGCCGTATCACCTTCCTCCTGCTTGGTAAGAACTTGTAAGAGCTTTGTATTTTGCTTAAAGAATTGCGCGTGAACCACCATATTCCGTAGTTTGTAGGCATATACATTTGTGTTTTTTGTGTATTAATCATGACAGGACCTATACCGGGAGTTGTTGACCCGGCAAAGATGACGACTGAGGGGTTGCATGCTCACTTCACCCACCTTTTGGGCGGGCATGCACGCGATGTCGATGCGCGCATTGGTGACGTGGACGCCAAACTCACCGACGCGCTGGACAAGCTGGATGGCCTCGAGACAGCTTTCAACTCCAAGCTCGACGCCAAGTTCCAGGAGCTCTTGACTCGATTGCCGCCACCTCGCGACAACGTGCGACGACACGCACGTCGTGTTCCTCGTGCATATGTGCCTGCGGGTACCGCTCCTGCTGCAGCAGCCGCACATGACGCGCCTTCTGATGAAGGATACGAAGACTATGAAGGGGAAGCGGACGAGCAGGTCGAGGAGAACGTGCTGGACGGCGAGGAAGTCGAACAACCTGCACCTAGTCGTCCACGAGAACTGAACCGCAACGCTCGCCCACCTCCACGCCCGGTATGTGATGATGATCATGTTGCTAAACAGAAACTGAATATTCCGCCATTTGAGGGTAGATATAATCCTAATGCATATATTACATGGGAATTGAAAGTAGAACAACGCTTTGCATGTTTAAAATACCCTGATCACTTGCGTGTTAGTGTTGATACTTGTGAGTTCAAAGATTTTTCTTCTATTTGGTGGTCTGAACATTGTAGAGCACATCATGCAAATATTCCTACTACTTGGGTTGGTTTAAAACTTGCTATGCGTACTCGTTTTGTTGCTCCACATTATCAACGTGATTTGCTGAAAAAATTATCTCGCTTAGAACAAGGGAAAAATGATGTAGAAGACTATTATCAAGAATTGCAAACTGGCATGATTCGTTGTGGTGTTGTAGAGGATAATGAGGCTATGCTTGCACGTTTCTTTGGTGGTTTGAATAAAGAGATTCAACATATTTTAGATTATAAGGAGTACAACACTATTACTCGCTTGTTTCATCTTGCTTGCAAAGCTGAACGTGAAGTGCAGGATCGTCAACCACCATGGAGAAGAGCTAATATTTCTGCAGGTCGTACATCGTCGTGGTCTCCGAGACAATCAATGCCACCATCTCGTGGGACTACACCAGCACCTACTACCTCCAAGTACACCGCGCCTGCATCACGAGCACCACCTGCTGCTACTCCACCACCATCTGTTGGTCCTCCTCGGAGTTCATCTTCGATGGCCTCCACGGGGAAGACGCGCGACATACAATGTCGCAAATGTTTGGGATTTGGACACATAGAGAGAGAATACAGAACCAAGCGTGTGATGTTGGTGCGTGAAGATGGATAATATGATTCTGCAAGTGACTTTGATGAAGATACATTAGCCCTTATTCCTGCACGTGATGGTGCCAATTCTGATTCTGAGAGAGAGATGGAGGTAATGGAAGCTGACACTGCTCGATCAAGACAGAGCTTAGTTGCACAGCCGTGTGTTGAGCGTGCAATTGAGCAAATTCGAGCATGATTAACGCCACAACTGTTTCAAACAAGAGGCGTTGTAAAAGAGCGAGCTATAAGGATCATCATTGATGGAGGGAGCTGCAATAATCTGGCTAGCGTTGACATGGTGGAGAAGCTTTCTCTACCTACGAGACAGCGCACACATCCATATTACATTCAATGGTTTGAGAGCTCTCGGAAGCTCAAGGTAATAAGAACTACACGTGTGAATTTTACTATTGGTACATATTCTGATTTTGTTGATTGTGATGTTGTACCTATGCAAGCTTGTTCTTTGTTACTTGGTAGACCTTGGCAATTTGATAGAGAATCTGTTTATAATGGTAGAACTAATCAGTATTCTCTTATGCATGATGGAAAGAAAATTGGTCTCAAACCTATGAGTCCTGAACAAATAGTAAAAGATGGTCTTGCTAGAGCTAGTAGAGTAAAAAACGAGGAGAAACATAAGAGTGAAAATCAGATTATTGCTGCAGATTTTGTGCCACATAAGACTAATACTAAATCTGATTCAAACCATGCTACTGAAATTCGTTTGAAAAATCCTTGTTTGCTTGCTAGCAAATCTGATATTGCTGAACTTGATGTGAACACTACTCAATGCTATGCTATTATTTGCAAAGAAGTTCTATTTTCATTTGAGGATATGCCTCCTTTCTTGCCATCTCGCTGTTGCTAACCTTTGCAGTGAATTCATTGATGTGTTCCCACAAGATGTTCCACCTGGATTACCACCTATTCGTGGGATAGAACACCAAATTGACTTGATTCCAGGAGCTTCGCTGCCTAACCGTGCACCATATCGTACCAATCCTGAAGAGACGAAAGAGATTCAGCAACAAATTCAGGTTCTCCAAGATAAAGGTTACATTAGTGAGTCTCTTAGCCCATGTGTTGTTCCTATTATCTTGGTACCTAAGAAAGATGGTTCTTCACGCATGTGTCACTACAAGAAAAGTTCTGATAGACAACGTCTCAAAATCGTCCGCTAAGGGGTATTTTTCGTCGCCCATGGGCCTAACCCGACGATATGGGTTCTGTTGTGGAAACTGCGTCAGGCAAAGTCCAACGACGCTTTTTTCGGTCCGTCGCGCTTGGGCGCCCTTCCGCCACGGAAAATCGGACCGTTGCCCAAGTGTTTCCGGAGCCCGTTGACCGCCGACGTCATGCAACCGACACGTGGCGTACGCCGTTAACCGGCAAGCTACCGGCGTTAACCTGCCGAAACCCCGTGGTAGATGGTAGGCCCACACGAGGCCTCGCCACGTCTTAAGCGGGCCGCCCAATAAGTTTGCGGGCCGGCCAGCCGACATAGTTTGACCGGTCAACTATATAGCCGGGCTGGTCCATTAGTTACGTGGGCCGGCCTAACCTCTAAGGTTGACCGGTCAAAACTTTAATGGGCCGGCCCACTAAGCATGTGGGCCGGCCGAATGCACTCGATTGACCGGCCAACAGTGCAAAAGGGCCGGCCCACAAGACATGTGGGACCCACTTTCTCGGTACCGGCCGCCCATTTACAAAGTGGGGTCCACATTAAAGCAACTGGGCCGGCCCAAGAAGTTAGTGGGCCGGCCCAATTAGCATGTGGGTCCCACTTTCCTGTTAAAAGGCCAGCCCATTTAGTATGTGGGGTCCACCATATAGCAAGTGGGCCGGCCCAAAAAGATAGTGGGCCGGCCCAAAACACAGTGGGTCCCACTTTCCCGTTACAGTGGCCGGCCCATTTAGCATGTGGGGTCCACCATAGAGCGAGTGGGCCGGCCCAACAAGATAGCGGGCCGGCCAAAAAGTCCGGTGGGTCCCACTTCCCCGCTAAAGGGCCGGCCCATTTAGTATGTGGGGTCCACCATATAGCAAGTGGGCCGCCCAACAAGATAGTGGGCCGGCCAAAACGCCGGTGGGTCCCACTTTCCGGCTAAACGGCCGCCCATTTAGTATGTGGGGTCCACCGTATAGCAAGTGGGCCGCCCAACACGCTTGTGGGCCGGCCAAAAACACAGTGGGTCCCACTTTCCCGTAAAAGGGCCGCCCATTTAGTATGTGGGGTCCACCCTAGAGCAAGTGGGCCGGCCCAACAAGCTAGCGGGCCGGCCAAAAACACAGGTGGGTCCCACATTCGTCTTAAAGGGCCGGCCCGTTTAGTACGTGGGGACCACCACAAAAGCAATTGGGCTGGCCCAACTAGTTGGTGGGCCGGCCCAGCAGTGGGTGGGGTCCACCTTAAAGCAAGTGGGCCGGCCCAATAAAAGTGTGGGGTCCACAAGCATCAAGTGGGCCGGCCCAATAAGTAAGTGGGCCAGCCCGTTTAGTTGCTGTTTATATGCCGGCGTAAAAGGCGCTTTAGTATTTTGCGGGCCGGCACGTATGTGATTTCGCTTAATTGGGCCGTTTAAGGGATGGGAATTCGTGATTTAGATACTGAGAATATTTACGCAACATTGATTTCGCTCTGATAGCCTCACTTACGACAAGCACCAAAGAAAAAATGCGCGAAAGAACTATAAAAACTAACTAAATATTACATCACTCGCAAGGCTTTGAAAAAATATTACGTAACCCGTAGAAATTGAATGGTAATTAAACCTAGCAATACAATGAAGCGATCCGGCAATCTTTTAAGTTGTCCATGCAAGCACCTATATCCGAAACAAAGACATTACAAGTTAAGACAAAGAACAATGGAAACGCAAAGACACCGCAATATTGTTTGCCAAAGAATTTGGAACTCATCATTTCGTCGTTATAACAAGATCATTGTAATGCGCACAATAAGCAAACAAAGAGTGCATGCCGCATACCAACAGCCCAATATAACAGAGCATGTTAGAATGAAACAAGTAGACTTACTACCGTCGAGTCCCATGCAAACCAACATGTTCAGTGGAGTACAAAATTGGCATGAACAACATAGTAGCAAAGCTATAAATTTTGTAACAACGACCGAGCAAGATGAAGTTATGATGGCTACATCTACAGAGAGGTGGAATGTAAACCAAAAATAGAAGTTACGATGGCAAAAGCTAAAGAGGAGGGAATGTGAACCAACATGTGCCAAGTGCAATTACTTCATTTTGGCCGTGAACTAAATAATACTCCCGAACTTATAGTGAAGGGGATGCAAATCAAGATGTTTCGGGATATAAACTTGTAATGAGCAACACATAGAGGATAGTTAATGCCGGAGCTTAGGATGGACCAGATACGTAATATAGTGGGATCACCCGTGAACTTGTATAAGAGGGAATGCAAACCAATATGTTCAGCTTTCCATATGTGAGCGTCATGCCAAGTCGTAGAAACAAGTCAATAATGCAGCTTTTGAAGAACAAGATGGCACGCAAAATTATTATCTAGTAGTATGACAAGTTTATTTGTACTACAAGGCTAGATAGCAGTAGTGATAGCATGCCAAACTAAGTCCTTACTTTGTTAGCTTACAATGAACTAGATACAAAACAATGGCATCACCTGTAGTACATGGAATGCAAGCCAACATGTTCATGGAGTAAAAAATTGGCACAAACAACATAGTAGCAGGCCATAATTTTTGTAACAACGACTGAGCAAGATAAAGTTATGATGGCTAGATCTACAGAGCAGGGAATGTAAACCAAATATAGAAGTTACGATGCCAAAAGCTATAGACCAGGGAATGCGAACCAACATGTGCAATTACTTAAAATTGGCCATGAACTAAATAATAGCAGGATGTTACTATAATACCTATAATTTTTGTAACAACGACTGCGCAAGATAGAAGTTATGATGGCTACATCTACAGAGCAGGGAATGCAAACCAAAATGTTCAATCGCTTAAAGTTAGCAATGAAGTAGAAAATAGCAACGTGTTACGGTCATAGCTAGGAATGAACTAAAAGAGCTTCGTACAAACAAGCATCCGAACCCGTAACATGGCGCTAAAACAAGGGACTTACATTAGGAGAAGCACTCGTGGGAGTCACAAGCAGATCTTCCCGGGGTTGATAGATCCGGTGATGAAGTACGCTACATGTGCTACTTGGGATTGGAGAGACGGCCATTACACTTCATGGTTACTCATCTCATCTGCAAAAAGTAACGGCGCGTCGTTAGCACAAACAGGTTCCCCCAAGATTAAACAAGAACTTGCAGTGCAAGCAATAGAAAAGCGACAAGAGAAGAGTTTAGATCATGCACGGCGCCGGTGAAGCAGATCCGGCTCATGCACGCCGGTGTCGGTGAGCAAGATACGATGCGGTGGACGACCGATCCGGCGAAGCGGCTCCCGTGGGTGGACGATACCGCAGCTGAAGCGACCGCGGTAGACCGCCGGATGAGCATATGGTTTCGAGGTACGGCGGGGATGATCCGGTCCGGTTGATGACGGCGTCGATGAAGCGGCTCCGGCAGGCAGCCGGATGACGAGGATCGCGAGGGCTCCGGTAGGCCAGTGGAAGTCCGACGGGGATGTTCCGGTGCGGTGGTCGTGGAGGTGGGAGAGAGGGACTTGGGAAGTTCCGTGGGTGGTCCGAGGGAAATGAATTTTTTTGGGAGGGTTTCCGGGCTAGGGAGGTGGTGATTCCCAAAATGACGGCAGTACCCCCCCCACCAACCGACTTTGCCGCCATCTCCACAGGGGTAGAATGGGAATTTGGAAGCGTGTGAAATTTTTGTATTTTGTGGGCGGGAAGTTTTGCCGCTATGAGATTTTGAATTTGGCCACCGTCCAAGTATAATGATAAAAAATTGTGAGACCGTACTAGTACCTCTGTTCAAGGCCGAGTGCAAAATCAAATCATCATCACGTTGAAAATTTGTTACCAACTTACCATGATCATGATATACCTCTGAAAATGGGCGCATCCACTAAAACTTGCAAAGTATAATGATACAAATTTGTGAGACCGTACTAGTACTTATGTTCAAGGTCGAGTGCAACATCAAATCATCATTACATTGAAAATTGTGTTACCATGATCATGATATTTCTTTGAATTTGGCGCATCCGCTAAATCTCGCAAAGGATAATGATAAAAAAATGTGAGATTGTACTAGTTCTTATGTTCAAGGCCGAGTACAAGATCAAATCATCATCACGTTGAAATTTGTTACAATGATCATGACATATCTCTAAAATTGGTGCATCCGCTAAATCTTGCACGTGGCGCATCTCGATGCGGAGCAACAGGTCGGTGCTATCAAGGTTGAGGCGTCGGTAGCGTCATCGGGCTCTCCTCTCTTGATAGATCTTCTACATGGCGCGGCGCACCACCCGCCGATAAGCAGCCACATGTGAGACCGAGGTGGAGACGTCCCCGGCATCCCCGAGGCGCGGCCGCCCTTCTACGAGCCAGCGTCGACTCAAGGTATGAATCCATGTGGTGCCTTAGATTTATTTTTCTTCTCTTATGATTATTTTGAGCCGAACATGCGTGCTCTTTCTCTGAATATATTGCTTGAAAAGCTTACCAAGTTACTTAAATTCACTTCGTTCTTAATCTTGCGAGCTAATATTGTTATTTTTAATGAACGGTGAGTGCGCGCAAGCAGAATTATTTGTGGGTGTGTTGAGCTGTTAGGCATAAGTCGAAATCCTCATCTAAACGAGGCCTCAGCTTAACACATAAAAAAGGTGTTCAATCTCGCCCACAATACCCTCTTCTTTCCTCTCCCTTTATTGGAACTTGTTTTGCGTACAAGAAAGTGGCACGTGTAATGTGAGTAAAACCCTCTTAGCCAAAATCATCTACGAGCAAGATTTTCTATATTGTAGATGCCCCAATTGACTCTCATCCCCAAAGTAGTTTTTTTATGTCAATATAGACTTCTTTACTAGATGTATACTATAGTACATGGCATGCATTTGCCTAATGAGCAGCATTGTATTGCTATTCTAGCCAACCCGATCGATATGTCAAGCTTCATGCACGAGATGCCATGTTTAATTTACTCCCTCGCTCTGATCCATATTTCTTGATGTGAAATGAATGTGAATCGGAGGGAGTACTTTTCTTAGATAGTACTATACATTTCAAAAAAACTACTACATCACAAATGCATCAAAAGAGTACTACATCACAAGACCACCACGGTTGTACTAGTAGAGTTTAATGCTGAACTTCCAAAGGGATTAAGATTACACATATGAACTTTAAACATGACCAGGAGCATGAGGGCCAGCAGCAGGGGCGTTGACGTGGAGCAAGCTAGGCAAGACGTAATTCTGGAGGAAGAGGCCATATGACGCGTGCTTGGCCTGGGTTGCAGGGCGGTGTTTCCCCTATGTACTTAGGCCTACACCCATCGCATGTTGGATCAGGCTGTGGATGTCCTTCTAGAGAAATTTGCCACATAATGGGCAAAATAGCTCCCCGCGCATGCAGTAAACGAATTTCATCACCCTTCAGCTCGCTTGAGAACATAGCGGCTTTTCCGGTCCCTCGCGCACCTAGCTTGTTGTTGTCCATGTCATCCGAATACTCCTATGAATTATTAAGTACTACATAATCAGGTTTTTTATGACAGATCGAATAAATACTCCACTAACATAATCAAACCTTAGAAACCCTAAAATTAAATGTGTAGAACAAGTAAATGGCAGAACAAATCGTAATAAATCATGAGAAACCCTATGAACAACCATGAACATAAGCCACAACAATTGCAAGTCCACTAAGTATGAACACATAAATTGATTATGTGACTACATGGCAGATTAGTCGAAATTAAACTAGAATCTGATCTTACGAATCGTAGAATCAATTACATCTACAAGAACAAGGTAGGATATCAAATCAATCAAGAACCAGTGCTCGTGCAAACCATGTGAACAAGCAATATGACACAAAGAGGGTTGGGACAGCTTCGGTAAAAGAGAAGTACCTCCTCGTCATCACCCTCAACATCCTCCCGGAACCGAACGTTTGGGCCGAAATCGTCGAAGGGGTCGAGGTTCGCGTCCAAAGCATCGGGCCTAGGAAGACCTCGCCGTGGTGGCCCGCAACGCCGTGCACATCTTCGGCGGGATAAACAACGTTGGTATCCACCTTCCGCTCGACGGCCAGGACGCCCGTTTCGACCGAGGTCGAAGAACCAGACAAGCAGAGGAGACGAGCGGCATGGGTGCCCGGTGAAGCCTCACCCGTCGTGACGGCCAGGACGCCCATTTCGAGCGAGGTCGAAGAATCCGACAAGCAGAGGAGACGAGCGGCCTGGGTGCCCGGTGAAGCCTGACCCACCGCGATGGCCACTACCGTAGAGGCATCCTCTGCGTGGGCGGTCGCTTTTGCTCCGCCTAGTATGCAATACCTATCTTCATGCTGTTGCGGTTGGAAACGGGAAAGTCGATGCCTCAGAGGTGTGGTGAGTGGATGGGGGTTTTCACAGTGTGGGGGAGGCAAGTTGGGGGAGTGGAGAGGACGAGCTCGCGAGAGATGATGAGGCCGATTGTGTTATAGCCTCTGACTCTCTGTATCCAGTAGTGGACGCGTGAAGTCATGCATGTACTCGACTTTCCACTTTCTGGGAGACGTGTACGAAACTTTTTTTTGGACCATTTAACTTCATGTGGGACTCATGTATACCAATACTTCCAAACGTCATAAGTAATTCAAAATCATTCAGTAATAATATGAGACCTTAACATTTTATTTTTTGTGTCAGATATTGTCTATGAAAAATAACATCCTTCAAAAAGTAAATCCCCTATGCCAATCCGATCATGCCCGTCTACTCCAACTAGCTTCCTCGAGTAATTTGTCACCTTACATTCTTAAAATGAACCAAAATTTGGCACAGGGGTGCATCATCACATGGAAAATGATGTTACCATTCTCGTCTTCCCATTTTTTTTTGAATTTTTCAAAATTGTCATGCCCTAACGGAAAAAATGTACTCCTTCTAAGAAGCATGTATCGAATGGCATTACCAAAACCTAGGGGTGGGGTGGGGGGAGGGGGCACATGGTGGTGTGATGATACATCACATTTGGACCACACAACACCATTTGGACCAACCAAAAAAAACACCCTACACAAACCCCGGTCAAAACTAGTTTGAACAATATTACAAAAGTTGTACGGAGTACATAATTCAGAAACCGTCAGAAATATACGAAGAATTCAGGAGTCCCCAAAGTCATTGACTTTGAGTCACTTACAACTGTGGTCCACATATCGCTCACCCAAAGTCATGGCAAAGTCAGCTTGGCAAAGTCACCGACGTACAAAGCAAGCAAAGGAATGTACAACTCCGTAGCACTGAAAAGACATCTCACCGAAAAGGCTAGTACTACCTTTTCTTCCCGGATAAGTAAAAATAGCTGATCGGTACTGACGAAATGCACCAGGTCCGCAATGTACTCCAGCTATAAGTGAAGCATGCCTACCACTGAAGAGGAAATTCAAGATTCCACCAGCTCCCCATATCACTCTTTTGCATAAAACACGGACATATCTTTTGCACAATTCACCACTTGTTGGTCTAATCTATCGCAGCTTCCATCGCTTGGTCATCTAATTAACGATTTAACGGATTAGAAAAATAAGCGGTGGAATTAGAAGTACTAGTAGCGAAATGTACAAAATATACTGTCCTTCCCGAGGGGGTTTGTCCAGAAGAGGGCCGGATGACAATGTCCCGGTGCATCCAGAAAGGAGAGGGTTAGTTTCTAATACATGTAAGAAATTATTTTACAAAAAGGTACATACTAAGTAGTACAACTATTAGTACAATACTACTATTTCGAGGGAAAATGCCATGTCGTGCGACCTCTAATCAATGAGTAGAAGTTGTAGGTGCGCATAACATGCATTGCCGAAAGCCGGTTCCGCCGGAATTTGAGCTCAGCCGGGCGGATTCTCGCGAAGTTCGCCCGACGTCACTCATGTATCTCACCAAACTGCTCATTTCTTTCAATGTCTCTTCTCTTTCACCGCAGCTCTCCAACATCGGTGCATCAACTTATCTTGTGCCTTCGCTTATCGAGAAGGGCAAGGATGGCGATGTCAAGATATTCAAGGTTCATCTTTTGGAGCTCTACTTTCTCCTGAAGAAGGATTTTGTACTCTATATCGACTTGTCTCTTCCGAGGCACACAAGCCTCGAGTATGCTGCCGGCTTCCTCCTCTCGATGCAATGTTCCTCTCTTTCTCGCTTAATCAGCTCGTTCTTCAACATGTCGCGCTCATTGCGAAGGCTGCAAATGAGCTCCACAAGAGTTTTCGAATTCTTCTTCTTGGCAGCCAAATCGTCTCTGAGGCGATCACACTCTAAGCCGAGCTCCTCGTTTTTTTCCATCAAGATGGCGACAAGTGGTGTCGATAGTCGGCGCCGCTTCCTTCAGTGGCGAAATCATCGGTAGCAAGTAAGCGCAAAGGAAGAAGAAGAAGAAGAAGATAACTACACAGTGCTTGGTGCTACCTCATTTCGCCGGGGTAGGGCCGGGTTGAAATCATCGGACGACGATGATTCCTTGGTCGTGGAACTTCCAACCCTTTAAGATGTATAACCATAGAGACTCTTAAAGAGCTTGAGCCCGGGAAGAAGAAACGAAAGTACATGGCGAAGGAAACTAACCCGGTGAGCACAGCACGGACGCGTTTCGGCGGCGGCGGCGGCGGCGACGGCGAGCCCACTTGGTTTCTGGAAGCGTCTCTCGAAATTTCGAGCCGGCGTTTTTTCTCCGCGTACTTGACCGCCGACGACCTGAATTTTGAAGACATTGCTGGAGAGCTTGAGCCCGGGAAGAAGAAACGAAAGTACATGGCGAAGGAAACTAACCCGGTGAGCACAAGCACGGACGCGTTTTGGCGGCGGCGGCGGCCGCGACGGCGAGCCCACTTGGTTTCGGAAGCGTCTCTCGAAATTTCGAGCCGGCGTTTTTCTCCGCGTACTTGACCGCCGACGACCTGAATTTTGAAGACATTGCCGGAGGAGAGAGCGACGAACAAATGTTTGTTAGGTGGAGAGAGGAAGAAAGTGAATGGAACGAGAGAGTTTAGCGTTTTGCCCTTATAGTCATAGTCGCTAACCGTGACGCGGGAAGGTTAGTCATCGGCGTTTAATGGTCTCCCGCGTGGAAACCGAGGCGGCCACGAGGCAGCGGCTGGCCACGCGGCGTCCCGCCGCCTACGCCGCCGTAAATGAGGGTAGTTGCCTACCACCACCAGGTGACATGCACCTTTTGCATGTCACACGAATGCGGCCTAAATTCAAATTTAAACATTGCGAAAAAATCATGCATCCGGTGACATGCCCATGGCATGCCACCGATGAAGAGTTCCGTGCCATGCACTCTGGCACTCTCGCCGTCTTGGATCGAAAATGAGCGAAGAACGAGGACGAGGCACTAGTTCAAATTTAGGATGAAGTTTAAGTTTTATTTTGGTTTAAATTAGATTAGAGGGAGTAGTACTCTTACTTTATTATATTACTCGTACTTGTGTTGATGTAGTAGTATTATTATGGTGGTGTACTTGCGTTCATGTACTTGTTTCAGCTGTTTTGGTGAAGGAGACATGCATCACCTTTTTGGTGATGTATCTAGTCGTCCCGTAGCCCTTGTCAAATTCCTCTCGATATACCGATGGGAGGGCTTGTTCACCCCATACCGATGGGAGCCCTTGTCAAATCGTAATCATAGCCAAAAGGCGCATTTTTTCCCGATATTACTCGATGCTTAAGGCGCGGGTGGTTGTGGTTCAGTTATCTCCCTAATTTGCACGTGCTTTCCCGTTTCCACTAGTCGAAAGTCGAAACCCGGCCACATTAACCCAAGATCCCGAAGCCGCCGCCTCAACCCTAGCCGCTCCAGCTTCTTCCTCCTCCATAGATTGGTTCCCCTCCTCCGGCTGGCTTCGCCGGCGTCGGAGGAGTGGGGAACCCGATCTATGCGTGGAGTTTCGAATAAAAGTATTGTTTTCATTAGATTATATTAGATTATGTTAGGATATTGGTAGCCGCCTTCTTGTTGGTTTCCCTCAATGGAGATGGCATCGTCTGCAATAAGTGATCTTCGGCCTTTCGTTCGGCGACGAGATCTTCTTCCCGACGTCAATGGTGGTCTTGAACGATCACAATTTTCTAGGTATGGGCCTTTGATCTTGCTTCGCCGTATCGATTTTGGATCTTTTGTCTTTGTTGCCGTGGGGAGGATTATCCTCGCAGCTTTTGTCCCGCTGCTACGTCCTCGACAATGGTGATTCGTACTCTCGCTCTCCATCGACGATGACAAAGCTAGTCGGTTATTATTCCCGATATACCGGTGTTGGTACTCTTGCCGATGTTGTATGACTCGCTTTAATGGTTGCGTGCGTGCACGCAGCTTTGGCATTGCAGCTCAAAAATTATGGGAGAACTTTCATCGGTATCTACAGGTCTATGGTTAGTTATCTATTTTTGGCTGCCTTCGAAAAGTACAAGATTGTGTTCTGAAGAAGAAAAAATTGAAGACCTCGAAGAAAAAAAGTACTATCTTTTAGACTTTATTTTGTAATCGTTGGAGTCAGCTCATGTATCTCTACCATGTACTATTTGTTGCTATGAATATATGTTGTATTGATTGTCAAAAAAAAAACCCAAGATCCCGAAAACTCGTTGGTCTATCCCGAGAAACGAGGAGGTTTAAGGAAACAAGGAGTCCAGCCACAGTGCGGAAGGAGCTTTAATCGTGCGAGCATGCAGGGGCAAAATGAGGAAACTAGCGATTACTTTCTCTCCCGCCGCCTTATACTTTAATAAATGGGCAAACCGAGCACGTTGTAGCTAATCCTTTTATTAATTAAGCAGCTATATTAGTCAATAAGATTGCCTTATGTTTTTCCTCGCTTTCGCCAAGCCCTTATTTGTAACCCGCGTAAGGAGCTCGACGGGAGGATTCCAGCTTAGTTGACCGTTCCGTGCCGACGTGTGGGGCTAGTAGAAAGGGACCGCGTGGGACAGACGAGACCGCGTTTGGTTGTACGTGAGCAGGAGCTGGGTTCTGTCTCTCTCGCGCGAATTGGCATTTTTAAGAGCACCTTTTCCCCTCCCGTCTCTTTGTCTTTATTAACCAAATTAGTATCAAATCTAGAGAAGCTTGCATTTCTGTCTTTCTTCAATTATTTGTTCCTTTTGGCCCTCGTTGTTTGCCCAATATGGCAGCAAATCTAGTACTCCCTCTGGTCCATAATCTAGAAGCAAATCTCCAGTGGTAATGTACGACAAATTCACAATCATAGTAAATCGAGAAACAAAAGTAGGGCCAACAAAATATAGTAGAATAGGGATAGATTAATAGGGATCCCTCCCTAGATAATAAGCTGCACACACAGCAGCCAACATAGTAACAGGTTCGAGGTTCTTCGCAACACCATCATACTAACAACATAACACCAAGGGATCCCTAGCTAACAACAAAATAGAAGCTGCTTTGCAGCAGGCAAGACACGTCCAGGACTCCGCCTACCCCATCTTCCTCTCGCCTCCACTTGTTGCTCCCCTTGGGAGCCTTGGGCTTGAGCGGAGGCATGCGCCCGGCGGAGATCTCCACCCGCTGGATGCTGCGGAGGTGCATGCCGAGCGCCCTGTGCTTGGAGCGGAAGGAGTAGGGGTTCACCGTCGAGCCGACCTTGGGGAAGGTGTTGCCGATGTTCTCGCATGCGTGAGGAGGCAGCTGAAGTCAGTGCCGTAGAGTCTCCGAGTGCGAAGGGGCACCCGTAGACACCCTTGGCGAAGTAGGAGACGCATCGGCCGACCCGCAGCCTCCGCAAAGACCTCGGCGAGTCTTGACGTGCTGGTCCTCTTCGTCGCCGCCAACGTCGCCGCCGTACAGCCTGATCCATATCAAACGGGAACTATTAGTGAATGAGATGCAACGATGACTAACGTGGATGATAACAAAGTAAGGAAAACAGAGCCAGCCTCGCTAGAGTGGACACGATTATATGTCTACAGGGATGGTGTTAGCGAACCATAGCTCATGCACAACAGTATTTGTACACAAGCAATGGTTCGCTGAACCCACTCGTAAAAATTTGTGCCCAACGATTCATCATAGGCAAAGAAACAGATTCCAGCATCTGATTTTGAACAGATTCCAGAGTATTTGCAAAATTAAACGGTTGATATCTTTTGATTCGTGCATAAAATAACCGACCGAGATCCCATAAATTAACCGATTGAGATCCCATTATTACTTGCATAAATTAACCGAACGGCCGAACTCCAAATCTTAAACGAAATCAAGAAGGGATCAAAGCAAAATGGAATAAAATCGGCGCAAATATTAACCCAATACTCAACCATCTACAGATCGGCACTAATAGTTACTAGGGAACCAGCACGTTCTGGAAGAAGCTTCTCCCCACCACCTTCTCCTAGAAGCTCGAATCCAAAATTTGTTTTGGCTTATAATCTAGTTTGATCTAAACTCGAGTATAAGCCAGAACAAATTTGGCATCAGAGCTTCTGGGAGAAGTAGGTAGGAAGAAGCTTCCCCCATAAGCCATCGTAGAAGCCGAAAAGAAGTGGCCTAAAATAGGGTTCAAAAAGGAATGGGGAACAAAAAAGGGAGCAAACCATAGTTACCTCGTTCCATGGGTCGTCCATGCAGGTGTCGTAGGGGTTCGGAGGCGAGATGTACGGCACCGGCTCATAGGGGTCCCATCCCGGCGGGATACGACCGCCACCGGCGGCGGCGACGGGCTTTGAGGGGACGACGTCGAAGAGGGAGGCGTCGCGCTTGGAGACGACGGCGTCATGGACGATGGGATTCGCATTCTCCATGTCCATCTCGCCGGCAGAGAGGGAGAGGGTTTTTTGCTTTGGAGAAGATGATGGGACGTGAGAGGCGGCGTTGCATGAGCGAGTGTGAGTGACAGAGAGAGTGCGAGGAGGCGTCTATAAAGGCGAGGGCTGGTTAATGCGACCCGCGTCCTACGCGTCCACCATTTAACGTCTGCACGTCTTGGGCTTCGCAACGCGACACGCGTCCACGATTGCACGTCTTCGACTTCTGCACCGCGACTCGCGCGCACTCCGTCAACAATTGCACGTCTTCCACTTCGCACCGCAACACGCGTACTCGAGTCTAACCCCGGAAATTTAGATATACTCTCGAGTCTTATACCGTAGCATTTTTTGTGTGCTCGCTTTTCCCTTGAGTACTAATACCGGCTAGTGCAATATACTCGCTTTACCTCAACCGCCCGGTCAACAGAGAGTCAACAAATGGGATTAACTAGTTAAATGAGTCAACAAATGGGATTATCGCTCGTTTTCACGTGTTAAACTTGTCTAAATATTGGTCAAACCTAGGATTTGACCAAGATTCAAATGGGCATAAAATTAAAAAAACAGAAAAAATGAAAAACCAAAGCACATAGTCTTCTTATGTCATATAGTAAGCATTAAAGGTGATAAACAAGGTCTAGACATATTCAAACCATACAAATCATGTATCTACCCCCTAACCCCTAAACTCGTCTAATGAAGTCCAGCATGAAGAGAAGTGGTTTTGGGTTTCAAACATGGAAATTTCAAAAACCTCCCAAAAACTTCATTTTAGAGTGACTAAGAAGGATACATGCTTCCCTTTTCATTTTCATGTTTTAAACTTGTTTAAATCTTGGTCAAACCTAGGATTTGACCAAGATTCAAACGGGCATTAAAATTTAAAAATCAGAAAAATGAAAAACCAAAGCACATAGTGTTCTTAAGTCATATAGTAAGCATTAAAGTTGATAAACAAGGTCTAGACATATTCAAACCATACAAATCATGTATCTACCCCCTAACCCCTAAACTCGTCTTGTGAAGTCAAGCATGAAGAGAACCGGTTTTGGGTTTCAAACATGGAAATTTCAAAAACCTCCCAAAAACTTCATTTTAGAGTGACTAAGAAGGATACATGCTTCCCTTTTCATTTTCATGTTTTAAACTTGTTTAAATCTTGGTCAAACCTAGGATTTGACCAAGATTCAAATGGGCATCAAAATTTAAAAAAATCAGAAAAATGAAAAACCAAAGCACATAGTTTTCTTATGCCATATAGTAAGCATTCAAGTTGATAAACAAGGTCTATACATATTTAAACCAGACAAATCATGTATCTATACCCCTAAACCTTAAACTCGTCTTATGAAGTCTAGCATGAAGAGAAGTCGTTTTGGGTTTCAAACATGGAAATTTCAAGAACATCCCAAAAGCTTCATTTTAGTGTGACTAAGAAGGATCAAGCCTTACCTTTTCATTTTCATGTTTTAAACTTGTTTAAATCCTGGTCAAATATAGGTTTGACCAAGATTCAAATGGGCATAAAATAAAAATATAGAAAAATGAATAACCAAAGCACATAGTCTTCTTATGTCATATAGTAAGCATTAAAGTTGATAAACAAGGTCTAGTCTTAATCAAACTAGACAAATCATGTATCTACCCGCTAACCCCTAAACTCGTCTTATGAAGTCTAGCATGAAGAGAAGTCGTTTTGGGTTCAAACATGGAAATTTCAAGAACATCCCAAAAGCTTCATTTTAGTGTGACTAAGAAGGATCAAGGCTTACCTTTTCATTTTCATGTTTTAAACTTGTTTAAATCCTGGTTAAATCTAGGATTTGACCAAGATTCAAATGGGCATAAAATAAAAAAATAGAAAAATGAAAAACCAAAGCACATAGTCTTCTTATGTCATATAGTAAGCATTAAAGTTGATAAACAAGGTCTAGACTTATTCAAACTAGACAAATCATGTATCTATCCGCAAACCCCTAAACTCTATCTTATGAAGTCAAGCATGAAGAGAAGTGCATGGTTTTGGGTTTCAAACATGGAAATTTCAAAAACTCCCAAAAATTCATTTTAGAGTGACTAAGAAGGATACATGCTTCCCTTTTCATTTTCATGTTATATACTTGTTTAAATCTTGGTCAAACCTAGGATTTTACCAAGATTCAAATGTGCATCAAAATTCCAAAAAATCAGAAAAATGAAAAACAAAGCACATAGTTTTCTTATGTCATATAGTAAGCATTAAAGTTGATAAACAAGGTCTAGACATATTCAAACAAGAAAAATCATGTATCTACCCCCTAACCCTAAACTCGTCTTATGTAGTCAAGCATGAAGAGAAGTGCTTTGGGTTTCAAACATGGAAATTTCAAAACCACCCAAAAGCTTTATTTTAGAGTGACTAAGAAGGATCCATGCTTATCTTTTCATTTTCATATTTTAAACTTGTTTAAATCATTGTCAAACCTAGGATTTGACCAAGATTCAAATGGGCATAAAATTAAAAAATCATAAAAATGAAAAACTAAAGCACATAGTCTTCTTATGTCATATATATAGTAAGCATTTAAAAGATGATAAATAAGGTCTAGACAATTCAAATAATACAAATCATGTATCTACCCCTAACCCTAAACTCTATCTTATGAAGTCAAGCATGAAGAGAAGTGGTTTTTGGTTTCAAACACGAAAATTTCAAAAACCTCCCAAAAGCTTCATTTTAATTAGATTAACTTATTAATTATGAAGGATCCAGGATTGATTACCTTTTCATTGTCATGTTTTAAACTTGTTTAAATCTTGGTCAAACCTAGGATTTGACCAAGATTCGAATGGGCATAAAAATTAAGAAAAAAATCGTAAGAATGAAAAACCAAAGCACATAGCCTTCTTATGTCATATAGTAAGCATTCAAATTGATAAACAAGGTCTAGACATGTTCAAACCAGAAAATCATGTATCTACCCCTAACCCTAAACTATGTCTTATGAAGTCAAGCATGCATGAAGAGAAGTGGTTTTGGGTTTCAAACATGAAAATTTCAAAACCTCCCAAAAGCTTCATTTTAGAGCGACTAATAAGGATCGATGCTTACCTTTTCATTTTCATGTTTTTACTTATTTGAATCTTGGTCAAATCCTAGGTTTGACCAAGATTTAAACAAGTTTAAAACATGAAAATGAAATGGGAAGTGTGTATTCTTCTTAGTCAGTCTAAAATGAAGCTTTTGGGATGTTCTTGAAATTTCCATGTTTGAAACCCAAAACCACTTAAGACAGAGTTTTTGGTTAGGTGTAGATACATGATTTTTCTTGTTTGAATATGTCTAGACCTTGTTTATCAACTTGAATGCTTATGACATAAGAAGGCTATATATGTGCTTTGGTTTTCCATTTTTTTTCATTTTTTTCGATTTTTTTATGGCCATTTAAATATTGGTCAAATCCTAGGTTTGACCAAGGTTTAATCAAGTTTAAAACATGACAATGAAAAGGTAAGAATGAATCCTTTCTTAGTCACTCTAAAATGAAGGTACTTGAAATTTTTATGTTTGAAACACAAAACCCCAGTTCTCTTCATATGTTTGACTTCATAAGACATAGTTTAGGGTTAGGGGTAGATATGATACGTAGTACATGATATTTCTGGTTTGAATATGTCTAGACCTTGTTTATCAACTTGAATGCTTACTATATGACATAAGAAGGCTATATATGTGCTTTGGTTTTTCATTTTTTTTATTTTTTTTGAATTTTTACGCCCGTTTGAATCTTGGTCAAATCCTAGGTTTGACCAAGGTTAAAACAAGTTTAAAACATGGCAATGAAAAGGTAAGCATGGATCCTTCTTAGTCACTCTAAAATGAAGCTTTTGGGAGGTTTGTGAAATTTCCATGTTTGAAACCCAAAATCACTTCTCCTCATACTTAACTTCATAAGACAGAGTTTAGGGTTAGGGGGTAGATACATGTTTTGTGTGGTTTGAATATGTCTAGACCTTGTTTATCAACTTGAATGCTTACTATATGACATAAGAATACTATGTGCTTTGGTTTTTTCATTTTTCTGATTTTTTTAATTGTTAAACCCATTTGAATCTTGGTCAAATCCTAGGTTTGAGCAAGATTTAAACAAGTTTAAAACATGAAAATGGAAAGCTAAGCATGAATCATTCTTAGTCACTCTAAAAATCTTTCTGGTCTGCGTAAGAGTCGAATCCGCAATCGCAGTTACAAAAGCGACCCACCTTAGGGATGGATAATAAGACTTGGGCAATATAAACGTTGATACTTACTTTGTGATACTAAAATATATGTATCTAGACATATTTCAGTTGTAGATACATCCATTTTAACATCAAGTAATATGGATCGGAGGACTAGCTAAAGAACAATGAGAGGCAATGTTTCTCTCCCCAGCCTTACTTGGCGGAGTGGCCCTCCATCGGACAGTGGTGATTCCGCTTCTCTCGTTGGAATTCCTTATCCCCCAGCCTACTCGGCGACGTGCGCTCCTCGCTGACCTGCGCGAGGGCGCTCGGCGACCTACGCAAAGGTGGCCGGACTCGGAGCGCATCGACTTCCTTCGCGGTGCCTGGATTGGATCGACCATCCCGCGCGTGTCCTCCACCATATTGTTTTTCTTCAAGATGCTGTCATCCATCATCTTCTTCACCGCATCATGTTGGGTGTTGAGGCTCCCGTTGAGAGCTTGAACGCACCTGTTTGATAGCTCGACGTTTTCTTCGTGAAGAAAGCCGCACTCGATCTTAAGCATCAAATTCTCGCCCTTGAGCTTCTTGATGACAGAGTTCGTTTCCTCACTTGATGGAACGCTCACATCATGCAGCTTGCCCCGGCCGGTGACCACGTCCTTCAAAGTATCGACATCATCGCGAAAGTTGGAGGCGAGTTCCACGAGAGTTTTAAGCTCAGCTCGAAACACGCCGATGCTTCCCGCATGGCAATATCATCGCACCGAAACAAAGTGACGAGAGGAAGACGAAAATGTCCAATCGCTGGTAACCTCTAAGCGCAGGAGACAGGGGTTGAAGTCGTCACGAGAAGATGTCGTGGTGCGTCGTGGGGCACTGAGATATGTATAAAAAGGATTAATACGGAATAAAGAGTTGGGACCTCCGGCCAGGAAGAATCAAGAAACATGGCGATGGAAACCAACCAGGAATCTTCGACCGCACGACTGACGCCGTTCCGAGACGAGCGCGAAGCATGGCCTTCGTTTTCTGGCGGGCCCTTTCTCGCGGCCAGCATCTGGATAGACCGCCGGCGGGAACTCTCCGCGTCCTTGGTCAACACTAGATGGTGCTTCTTCAAGCGAGATGGTGGCCTTGACTTCGGAGGCATCGCCGGAAGTGGAAGGAGACTGGAAGTGAAGCAAGAAGGGGATGGAAGAAGTACTCCCCCCTATTAAAACCAGACAACCGTCTCATGCCCTCGCTTCGAGCAACCTGGTCCGCCCATCCTAAATCAACGGCCGAGAGGGGGCTCCCTTGCGAACTGAGATCCAGTGACTTTACCCAACAGAAGTTACCATGAACTTTACCTATACGAGCCATCAGGTTAAGATCCAACGAACATGGTCGATCTAAAATTTGAAATTAAAATTTATGTAGCTCAGAAAAAACAGAAAAACTTTACATTAAGACGTATTCTCGGAAAGTTCCAGTCCATTTAAAATATTAGTTTAGTTTAAGTTCGAAATTTGGATCAACCGCGAGCGTTGGATCTTGATCGAATGGCTCACGTGTGTAAAGTCGCATGGTGACTTCTCTTAGGGTGTGTTCGGTTCCGGAACGGCGTGGGATGGAATGGAATGGTTCCGTTCAAGAGGAATGGAATGGTTCCATCCCCGCGTTCGGTTTGGACAAAAAGGAGGAACGGAATGGTTCTCGTTTTTTGTTCGGTTGGAGGAATTGGAGAGCAGAACGGAATGTGGTTAAACTAAACTTTTGTCTAAAAATCGTAATTAACAATGGCAAATAGCCTTTTAAATCTTAAAATCGTAATTAACAGCGCCTAATGGCCTTTTTAATCTTAAAATCTTAATTAAAGTTATTTTTGTACGGTTGGGGAATTTGGGGAGTAGAACGGAATGAAGTTAAAGTTTAATCTTTTGTCTGAAAATCGTAATTAATAGTGGCAAATGGCCTTTTTAAAGTCACTGGATCTCAGTCCGCGAAGGGTCAGGACGCGGGAGCAGAAGCAAATGAATCGAGAGCGGTCCGGAGTATCCCGTCCGTCCACCGTAAATCAACGGGACAGAGCGGCTACCTTCTCTTCGAAGGCTCTGGCGCGCAAACCGAGGAATGGACATCTGTCGGCTAGTATAGAATTTTATAGCACGCCATTAATCGAGCTAGCAGTACTGTACTACGAGTACTGACTACAACTCTGATGGACGTCCAAAGCTCTGAATAGTCAGGGGAAACAATGAATGCGAGCCAGGGTAGTACTACCGTAGTAGTGAAGCAATGGGGATTATCTCGGAGCAAGTACGGAGTACCGAGTACAAGATTACAAAAGTGCCGTTCGTTGTTTTCGCAGTTCATTTTAGCGTAACGTCCAGGTTGTTGTCGAACCAGCTGTTAGATTTTGGGTAATTATTGTTAAGTTGCCGCTTCTTAATTAAAATTTATCAAAGTCATGTAGACTAGATCGATTTGTGAGAACATCCCAAAAGCTTCATTCATTTTAGAATGACTAAGAAGGATCCATTCTTACCTTTTCTTTTCATGTTTTAAACTTGTTTAAACCTTGGTCAAACCTAGGATTTGACCAAGATTTAAATGGGCATAAAAATTCAGAAAAAATCAAAAAATGAAAAACCAAAGCACATTTATAGCCTTCTTATGTCATATAGTAAGCACCGGAGTTGATAAAAACTCTGTCTTATGAAGTCAAACATATGAAGAGAACTGGTTTTGGGTTTCAAACATGGAAATTTCACAAACCTCCCAAAAGCTTCATTCTACAGAGTGACTAAAAAGGATCCAGTGCTTACCTTTTTCATTTTCAATTTCTTAACTTGTTTAAATCTTGGTCAAACCTAGGATTTGACCAAGATTCAAATGGGTATAACAATTCAAAAAAAACGGAAAAAAACCAAAGAACATAGTCTTCTCGATGTCATATAGTAAGCATTCAAGTTGATAAACAAGGTCTAGACATATTCAAACCAAACAAATCATGTATCTACCCCCTAACCCTAAACTCGCCTTATGAAGTCAAGCATGAAGAGAAGTGATTTTGGGTTTGAAACATGGAAATTTCAAAAACCTCCCAAAAGCTTCATTTTAGAGTGACTAAGAAGGATCCATGCTTACCTTTTCATTGCCATGTTTTAAACTTGTTTTAACCTTGGTCAAACCTAGGATTTGACCAAGATTCAAATGGGAGTAAAAATTCAGAAAAATTCAAAAAAAAATGAAAAACCAAAGCACATATATAGCCTTCTTATGTCATATAGTAAGCATTCAAGTTGATAAACAAGGTCTAGACATATTCAAAGCAGAAATATCATGTATCTACCCCTAACCCTAAACTCGATTTGTCTTATGAAGTCAATCATGAAGAGGTGTTTTGGGTTTCAGACATGGAAATTTCAAAAACCTTCCAAAAGCTTCATTTTGAAGTTACTAATTAAGAAGGATCACTACAAGAAAAGTTTGGCAACTTTTCTTGTAGTGGATCCAGGCTTAATTTTTCATTTTCATGTTTTAAATTTTGGTCAAACCTAGGATTTGACCAAGATACAAATGGGCATAAAAATTCAGGGTAGCATCATACCCCCCTCCTTCCCGCGTAGAAAAAGTGTTAGGCGAGTAGTAGAATGGCATGACCAACAAGTTTCAAGTAAAATTTTGAATATGACCAAAATATACCAATTGATAGATGTGTTAACTTGGCTTCATGGGTGTGTGACCTAAGATTGAGCCATGGTACATTTTGCCAACAAAGTAGCAATTGAGTTGGCTTTCTACCTTAGTAGGCGTGCATTGGAAGGATGCATTATGCCGGCAAAGTTTTCAAACGTTCAAACTTTTCCGGTTTCTCATACAGTATTTGGCTCCTTGAGAAGCATTGATGTGATCATATGAGGTTATGCAAAACTTCGCCTTTCCCGTACTTGCCCGAGCACTCGACACCCCTCGTCCCATGGCGACTCCTCCAGCCATAGCCCCGTGCACCCAGGCTCCACGACTCAGCCTCGGAGGGGTGTGCGCTAAAAGCTCGCAAATGTCTGTGTGCGCTAAAAGCTCGCAAAACCACTTCTTTTCATGCATGCTTGACTTCATAAGACAGAGTTTAGGGTTAGGGGTAGATATATACATTATTTTCTGGTTTGAATATGTCTAGGCCTTGTTTATCAACTTGAATGCTTACTATATATATATGACATAAGAATGTTATGTCCTTTGTTTTTTCATTCTTTTGATTTTTTATGAATTTCCATGCCCATTTGAATCTTTTGGTCAAATCCTAGAGGTTTGACCAAGATTGAAACAAGTTTAAAACATGAAAATGAAAAGGGAAGCTTGTATATCCTTCTTAGTCACTCTAAAATGAAGTTTTTGGGAGGTTTTTGAAATTTCCATGTTTGAAACCCAAAACCACTTCTCTTCATGCTAGACTTCATAAGACAATTTAATTAGGGGTTAGGGGTAGATACATGATTTGTCCGGTTTGAATATGTCCAAACCTTGCTTGTTTATCAACTTGAATGCTTGCTATATGACATAAGAATGCTTACCATATGTTTGAATTTTAAAAGCATATAGTCTTCTTATGTCATATAGTAAGCATTCAAAAGTTTTTCTTTGAGAGAGTAGCATGCATTCAAAAGTTGATAAATAAGATTTGTACATATTCAAACCAGACAAATCATGTATCTACACCCGGCCCCTAACCCTAAACTCTGTCTTATGAAGTCAAGCATGAAGAGAAGTGCTTTTGGGTTTCAAACATGGAAATTTCACAAACCTCCCAAAAGCTTCATTTTACAGTGACTAAGAAGGATCCAGGCTTACCTTTTCATTTTCATTTTTTAAACTGCTTGTTTAAATCTTGATCAAACCTAGGATTTGACCAAGATTCAAATGGGCATAAAAAATCAGGAAAAATGAAAAAATGAAAAAACAAAGCACATATATAGCCTTCTTATGTCATATATATAGTAAGCATTCAATTAAGTTGATAATTTTAAACAAGGTCTATACATATTCAAACCAGACAAATCATGTATCTACCCATATGCATATATATATAACCCTATACTTTTGTCTTATGAAGACGTCAAGGATGAAGAGAAGTGGATTTGGGTTTCAAACATGGAAATTTCAAAAACCTCCCAAAACATGTATATATCTACCCCTAAACCCTAATCTTTGTCTTATGAAGCCAAGCATATGAAGAGAAGTGATTTTGGGTTTCAAACATGGAAACTTCAAAACCTCCCAAAAGCTTAATTTTAGAGAGACTAAGAATGATCCATGCTTACCTTTTCATTGCCATGTTTTAAACTTGTTTTAACCTTGGTCAAACCTAGGATTTGACCAAGATTCAAATGGGAGTAAAAATTCAGAAAAATTCAAAAAAATGAAAAACCAAAGCACATATATAGCCTTCTTATGTCATATAGTAAGCATTCAAGTTGATAAACAAGGTCTAGACATATTCAAAGCAGAAATATCATGTATCATATCTACCCCTAACCCTAAACTCTGTCTTATGAAGTCAAACATATGAAGAGAATTGGGGTTTTGGGTTTCAAACATAAAATTTTCAAGTACCTTCATTTTAGAGTGAGTAAGGAAGGATTCATGCTTACCGTTTCATTTTCATGTTTTAAACTTGTTTAAACCTAGGATTTGACCAAGATTTAAATAGGCATAAAAATTCGAAAGAAATCAAAAAATGAAAAACCAAAGCACATATATAGCCTTCTTATATCATATAGTAAAAATTAAGTTGATAAACAAGGTCTAGACATATTCAAACAAGAAAATCATGTATCTACACCTAACCATAAACTACGTCTTAAGTGGTTTTGGGTTTCAAACATGGAAATTTCACAAACCTCCCAAAAGCTTCATTTTACAGTGACTAAGGAGGATCCATGCTTACCTTTTGGCTTAAACGTTTGAAACCAAAAACCACTTCTCTTCATGCATGCTTGACTTCATAAGACAGAGTTTAGCTAGGGTTAGGGGTAGATACATGATTTTCCTGGTTTGAATATGTCTAGACCTTGTTTATCAACTTAATTGATTGCTTACTATATGACATAAGAAGACTATGTGCCTTGGTTTTCATTTTTTTTGTTTTTTTTGAATTTTATGCTCATATATTTGAATCTTGGTCAAATCTTAGGTTTGACCAAGATTTAAACAAGTTTAAAACATGAAAATGAAAAGGGAAGCATGTATCCTTCTTAGTCACTCTAAAATGAAGCTTTTGGGATGTTCTTGAAATTTCCATGTTTGAAACCCAAAACGACTTCTCTTCATGCTAGACTTCATAAGATCAACAGGGGGTAGATACATGATTTGTCTGGTTTGGATATACCTAGACCTCGTTTAACTTGAATGCATACGATATGACATAAGAAGACTACGTGCTTTTGTTTTTCATTATTCTGATTTTTTTGAATTTTGTGCCCACCCATTTGTATCTTGGTCAAATCCTAGGCTTGATAATGATTTAAACAAGATTAAAATATGAAAATGCAAAGGTAAGCATTGATCCTTCTTAGTCACTCTAAAATGAAGCTTTTGGGAGCAAAACCACTTCTCTTCATATGCGCTTGACTTCATAAGACGGAGTTTAGGGGTTAGGGGGTATAGATACATGATTTGTCTAGTTTGAATATGTCTAGACCTTGTTTATCAACTTAATTGGCTTACTATATGACATAAGAAAACTATTTGCTTTGGTTTTTCTTTTTCCTGATTTTTTTCAATTTTGATGCCCATTTGAATCTTGTCAAATCCTAGGTTTGACCGAGATAATTTAAACAAGCTTAAAACATGAATATGAAAAGGGAAGCATGTATCCTTCTTTGTCACTCTAAAATTAAGTTTTTGGGAGGTTTTTCAAATTTCCATGTTTGAAACCCAAAACCACTTCTCTTCATATGCTTGACTTCATAAGATAGAGTTCAGGGGTTAGGGGGTATAGATACATGATTTGTCTAGTTTGAATATGTCTAGACCTTGTTTATATATCAACTTTAATGCTTACTATATGACATAAGAAAACTATTTGCTTTGGTTTTCTTTTTCTGGACTTTTTTTTCAATTTTGATGCCCATTTGAATCTTGTCAAATCCTAGGTTTGACCAAGATAATTTAAACAAGCTTAAAACATGAATATGAAAAGGGGAGCATGTATCCTTCTTAGTCACTCTAAAATGTAATTTTTGGGAGGTTTTTGAAATTTCCATGTTTGAAACCCAAAACCACTTCTCTTCACATGCTTGACTTCATAAGACAGAGTTTAGGGGTTAGGGGTATAGATACATGATTTGTCCGGTTTAATATGTCTAGACCTTGTTTATCAACTTTAATGCTTACTATATGACATAAGAAGACTATGTGATTTGGTTTTTCATTTTTCTCGTTTTTTATTTTTCTCGCCCATTTGAATCTTGGTCAAATCCTAGGTTTGACCAAGATTTAGACAAGTTTAACACGTAAATGAGTTAACTTGGATTTCCTACCCTTGAATCCATAGGAAACTTTGTTCTAATGCACTATTATAATCAACCGAGTTTTTACACCAACAGTGTCCGTCACTTACGTGTGGTGCCCACGCTTGAGGTCCCACACTTCAGCTGAGCACAAGTCACGTGCTATAGGTACGCAAACTCCCAGCCATCTTCTTTGTCAAGAGAAGACGCATCAGGATGCGTATTGGAAGTCTGTGGGTCCTTCTGGATCCTTCCGTTGTCCCTCTCACAAAAAAAAACAAATCTCTCTCATTCTCGGCCTCGCTCGACTCGCTCGCTCGCTCGCTCGCACCTCCTGCTCACTGACAAACCCTGCACAAAAGTCAACATCATCACCCGAAAAAGGGGAGACACCATAATGCTCTCCCTTCTTCTCTCCTTCCGACTGATCCCTCTTCCTCCGAGTTTCACTCGACGGGCAAACACCCATGTGCTGCATAGTAATAGTAATAATAAAAAGGTAGTACTCGTTGAAAAATCGATATACGAATCTGTAATTAAATAGGTTAAACTAGGGTTTTGCCCAGTTCTACAGATCAAGGGTTCAAAAAATCCAACTACGGGGTTCGAACAACACGATTCTAATCCAAGATTTTTTTCGACCTAGGTCACCCAAATGGCCTCAAACTATAGGGTTAGCATCTAGTGCAGTATGTGTGAAAATGTATGCACTATGTGTGCTATAACTTGTATGTCTTTCATATTTGAACCAAATTTGAACAAGTTTGAAATATTTGAAAAGGGGCTTTTGGCTTAAACGTTTGAAACCAAAACCACTTCTCTTCATGCATGCTTGACTTCATAAGACAGAGTTTAGCTAGGGTTAGGGGTAGATGCATGATTTTCCTGGTTTGAATATGTCTAGACCTTGTTTATCAACTTAATTGAATGCTTACTATATGACATAAGAATACTATGTGCCTTGTTTTTTATTTTTTGATTTTTTTAAAATTTTATGCCCATTTGAATCTTGGTCAAATCCTAGGTTTGAACATGGTTTAAACAAGTTTAAATCATGAATATGAAAAATTAAGCATCTATATATCCTTCTTAGTCACTCCAAAATGTAGCTCTTGGGAGGTTTTTTCGAAATTTCCATGTTTGAAACCAAAACCACTTCTTTTCATGCATGCTTGACTTCATAAGACAGAGTTTAGGGTTAGGGGTAGATATATACATGATTTTCTGGTTTGAATATGTCTAGGCCTTGTTTATCAACTTGAATGCTTACTATATATATATGACATAAGAATGTTATGTCCTTTGTTTTTTCATTCTTTTGATTTTTTATGAATTTCCATGCCCATTTGAATCTTTTGGTCAAATCCTAGAGGTTTGACCAAGATTGAAACAAGTTTAATGTAACACCCCAACTTTTGCAACCTTGTTTAGTTGTTCAAAGTGCAAAAGATCAAGGGGAACAAAAACTTTTTTTTATGTTCTGCGTGCACTGATTTGTTTTGATTAGAAATGCGTGTCTGACTTTGTTTGATGAGTGATGTTTGCTAAATAATGTTAAGTGAAATACATCAACCCACGACTTCAAGTCTCAAGAAAAACACTCATGCTATGGCCACTCTTATATTACCTTAACCTCCTCTCTTCTAAGGTATTTGAACTTTTTGACAAAATACAAAACCTCTTTTGTTCTTCCCTATGACTCTAAACTTTGATTCAAAGGATTTTGCCAAGAATCTTTTCTTTTAAAATTAGCTACGGTCACCTCTTATCTTAGTATATATAAAAAGAGGTTTCTAAAATTATTTTTGATACAAAATATTTGCCAAATGATTTACCCTTATTTTTTTTGTGACTTAAAAATTTAATAAAATCTTTGATAAGCAGATTTGGTTTCATGAAACAAAATGAAATGATCCTCATGTTATTATACTTTAACTATGGGTCGTTCTACTCCACCCCCTAAAACCTTCTCTCCTTCTCGAAACTTTTCAAAATAAGATTTCTTATCTAGTTTAAATCTAATAAAGGCCATATGCAACAAAGCTCAATTTTAGGGCTAATTGGTCTCGTGATCCATTACCATAGCATTGGCTCTGCCACTAATACATCTCATTGATCTATCATTTAGTCTCATCACTCCACCTATTCATAATCTTGGTAGATGATCATTTGTCGAACAAATGATTAATCTCTATTAGTTTCTCAACCTCACAAATATCATCCAACTCTATGTTAGAAAACCTTCTTGACCTAACCATCTTTTGTCTTGCACACATTCTTTTATCATCTTATCTAGATCTCACTCTTTGAGCCTTATATTTAAGATGGCTAAAACAACATATCATCTCAAAAAAAAAATCAGTATTATCTCCTATGGCAATGATCCAACTTTCAAATTTGGAGTTCCCTCCAAATTTCCTAAAAACCCTAAAACCCTATTCTTCCCTACCTTAATTTCAAAAGGTATTATTTTCGATTGTCAAATCATTTTTAAAACTTTTTCTCAAATAAAAATAGGAAGTGTTGCTTATATGCTTTATCACATCGTTTCAAGTCAAAAATAATTTCTAGAAAAATAAATTTTCCTTATTTTGTTTTATATTTAACAAAATGCATGGTAATGGTACATACACCATTTCTTGCACTTTTGTTTACCAAATAGTTTAGAGAAAAACCTACTATGCATTGTTATGCAAGTAGAGCATACATTGAACTCAAGATATCATCCTCCTGTTTCCAAAAACTTCAAATCTTTTATAATGAATTTCATTCGAGGGCATGACTAGTGATCTGAAAAATTAAGAAACAAATCCTTTTGTTTGACAAAAACTTGGGCTTGTAAAGAATCTCTCTGAACCCTCTATCCACCATCATCTCTTGGGCTCACACAAATGGAAGCAAATACAACATTGATGCATTTTATCATCATACTCCTTTCTCATATATTTTTGCTCTACATCTTCTCTAAACATCATCAGGGACACCAATGTGGCACATTACCTCTAGCGTTCAGTTCTTGATCGACCTGCTGTGACCATTGAGCAAAAATCTCTTGTATTCTTTTGCTTGGAAAGGAGAAGCAAGCACCGGCCATGTCCACCGGGGCATGTGCAGCCCATGTCCACCTCTCTCTCACTCCTCTCTAGCCTAGCCTATGGAACACCACGAGGCTGCACCTCTCTCCCTCTCTCTGATCGACACTGTAGCTGCTACAGTAGCTCCCCTTGGCAGTTTTCCTTTGGAGATGAGGAGGCGCACCGATGGCAAGCACCATTTCGAAAACATGTACCTCTGCCTGAGCTCCCTCGCCACTGACGTCCCCTGCCTGTCCCTGGTCGACCTAACTCGCGCCCTCGTCGTTGTCCGTTTCCCACTGGCAGCACACGCCCGTGCTCTGTGAGGCGACTTTTAGTCGAGCACGTGGTGGGCGTTGGCTCGCCGCTGCCTCTCCGCGCCTGCCGACCCTGCTCTGCCTTGTCCCTCCACCTCCGGCCCCGCCCTGCTTCCCTTAAACCTCTGGCGCGGACCCTGCTCCCTTCCTTGTCACATTCCTCCTGGACACGCCCGCCGCCCTCGGCTGCCTAGCAGCAGACGCCACGTCGTGGCATTGCCCCTTTCCGGCTCCTTGTTAAAGGAGACCGAGCCCCCTGCTCCCTCCCTCTCTAGCACTGCACCTCCTCGCTCTCAGTAGCACCCTCAAACCACGCCCTAGCTCCTCCTCACCAGAGACCTGCCCGCCGCCGTGACATCCGCACCACCGCGAGCGCATCGTCGACGCCGGCAGGATACCGACAGCCCCTCGACCTCCCGTTTGCTTCTCCTGCTTCGCGTCGTCCTCCTGAAGCTCACCCCTTCTCGGTTTGTTTCAGGAACGTCGGCAACCGACGCGCTCGTCCTCGACTTCATCCGGCCGCCGCGAAACCCGCGTCTCCGTCCTCACGGGAGCCTCGCCGGTGTCCGCGAGACCACCCATGCATGCATGCGTCGCTTCCCGAGCCGCGTCCATCTCCGCTGTCGGCACTTCTGCGCTGCTCTCCGTCGCATCGTCCCGGTAGCGCCGCGTGCGTGCTGCTGCGTCGTCGCCAACAACCTCGCCGCATGGTCGTTGTTCCGCGTTGCTGCGGGATCTGCGAGCTCACCCATCGACGGAGCGCCGCCGTCCGTGGCCGACGCCGCCCGTCTACGCTCGACCGCGAGCTGCATGCATGCCCTCGTGGTTGCCCCCGCACAGCCCGGACTTCTCCGCCTCGTCCACGTCGACGTCCGAAGGATGCTCCTGCGTGCATGCGTCACCGCTCGGGACGCTCGGAGCTCCGCCGCTCCTCGCCGTCCCTGTCCTGACCCGCGGGAGCACCGCCGCTCCTCCGTCGGCAACCTAGGACGACCCGGCCATCCGCACTCGGCCCCGCTTCACGTCCGAGCCGCCGCGTCGCGTCCCCGTCGTCCGTTCCGCCTCGACTCCGCGTCCTCTCGCCGTCACGACAGACGCCCCGGTGAGCCCTCTTTTTTCTTTCTTTCTTTCTCCAGCGCTAGGTAGATGGGGCGCTGCCGTTTGGCGGCCGTCGCCGTCGCTCTCGTCCGGCGCCATCGACCAGGTGGCGGACGGCCGCATGCAGCCTGGCCCGTACCTGGTTGCATGGTGGCGGGCCCAGCGTGCCGACGTGGCGGGCCACGTCCCCGCCGTTACCTTTCGGCCTCCCGCGCGTCTGCCCCGCTGCTGGGCTAGCCAGCAAGCCTAACTGGGCCGCTGCCCCACTTCTGGCCCATTCCGATTTATAGTGTGGATCTGAAAAATCTCTCCAGTAAATAGATCTGCAGCTTTGCTAATTCTATAAATTTGTAAAATGTTCAAATCTGTTGATTCAAAATTCTGTGTTCTCACAAATGAAATCTATACCACAAATAATTGCATGCATGTGATTTAGTGTTGTGAATAAGTGCTGATAAATAAAAACCTAAAATGTTACTGATTGTGTATTTTATTTATGGTGTAAGATTTATAAACCCTTTCTGCATGAGCTTAATTTTGTTGGAAGGTATATCCTTGTAGCTCCATTTTGATATAGGACTCTCATGTAGGAGCTTCATATATGTTGTCTGGTTTATAAAACTAAATCTGGCCAGTAAGCATTTTCTTGATTTTTAATTTTAAAAACAAAATTGTTTATGCAACAAAACCAAGTCTCCCTGGTAGGAGTCATGTTAGGCTTAAACTAGGTCAGAGGAAATATTTTTGTGATCTATATTTTAATTCTGGGAATTTTATATTCAAAACAGAGTGCCTTTTCAAGCATAATAATTTTGTAAATTATTTTACAACTCAGAAAAATGCCAAACCAATTTTGGTAGATCACATTTTTCAGTACCTATCCAGTGATATGTTTGTTACTGGTTGGATATGCTCCGATGACTGTGTTCCTTGAAAATGGTTGGCTCTAGTTTTTGCCTTGTCAAAATATTTAAAAATATTTAAAAGCTTATTTTTGAAAACTTCCAGAGGCATGTGAGTTCCACATGTTAAGAGTTTCCAAGAGATATGCAGCATGTATTTTTGTGAGCAAAAGAAATATTTAAGTCATTTATTTAGTTCCTAAGCCATTTCTGATTTTATAAAAATCATATCTATTGTTTTAAAAACCCAAATTTAGTGAATCCAATTTCTATAGCTTTATAAAGTCAGGATCTACTGTCTATGATTTTATCAAATTTTTGTGTGCATTTTTACAGAGTGGTTTGTTAATGTGGTGTTGTTGCTTATTTTACCCATAGGGAAATTGTGTTGTTTATGTTTAAAATGCTTTTTAATGAACCTTGGCACCGTGACCCACTGTTGGTGGTTTCCAAAGGTCATTAGCCACCTTTGATTGTGTAGATTATGATTTGTTGTGAGGCAGAGCCCTTTCTTAGCAAAATAACCATTTTTCCCTAGGTGTTATTATTTGATGTGTTCCAGTGTCTCTGATTTAGTGGTTTACTGTTGTGTGTTGTTGTGTGGTTTGATGCTATGGCTATGTATTGATTTTTCGCCTTTTATTTTGCGCCGTTAGAATGCGAACGCTACCGGAGAAGGAGAGGATCTTGGTGAGGAGTTCGAAGAAGAAGAAAGAGCTGATGATTCATGAAGATGAAGTCCAGGGACACATAGCCAACAAAGGCAAGCCACCTCTTGATGCATCTCTGATCCTATATATCTTGTTCTTGCATTATTACAAGTTTTACAAAAGTGCATGTCTTCTATTTATTTTGTCGGTGGTTAGTGCCTCCTGGAGTTTTATTATTCCACCCTTAGGGTGCAGCCCTCGTTGGTACCTACTGAACACCTCTCAATTAGTGATATGGTGCTTATCACCTTGTCATCCTTGTCGCCATTCTTTCGAAGCAGAAGTGGACTATAGGTTGGGAGCCCCGGTAAAATGACTACGAAAATTGTTTTCCCGGAAAGAAGTTTTCGAAAACCTTGGAATGGGGTAGCCCTGCCCAAGTGTGAGTTTATGGAAGAAAAGATGTTATTGGAAAGAAGTTTTGCTGGAGGCAAGTGAAGAAATTTGTTTTCGAAAAACTTTGGTGACTAAGTACCTGAACCGGACCTAGCCAGTACAACCACATTACCCTTTAGTGGGACGGGGCGTAGCGTAGTAGTTTGTCTCGCCTTAGTTTGGGTCCCGCAAATGTAAGGGGTAGTCCGAGCATGGACACCTATCGACCGTGGCCTTCCCGACGAACCGGGAACGCCTTTCCATTGCGTATCGATGGCAGGGGTACAACCTATGAGCTCCCATTGAATAATGCCTCGCAGGTTGGTCGCGGCATTCCGGAGGGTCGAGCTGGTCGGGGAAATTGCTACTCCTGGGTAAACGACCCCTCGGACTCTGGTGTTGGGAGGTACAACTCTAGGCGGCATGTCTTGGGCTAAGGCGAGCAGGCGAAAAACTACGATCGAGTATTTGTCGTGGCATATGTTGTTATGCAGGGATGATGCCCACACGATAAATATTCGGATCTTGTGGGGAAAGTGTACAACCTCTGCAGAGTGTAAAACTATTCGAATAGCCGTGTCCGCGGTTACGGACGTGGGAATGGAAGCTGCTTGGCATTAAAGAGTTTTTGGTTTCTAAAAGTGTTTTCTCAAAATATTGTTTTGGGAAAGTGACGCCAGTGGGACTGGTGGAAAGGTACCTGCGAGGTACGGTGGAAAGTTGGAAAGGAAATGGCCATATGAGATGGCTGAAGTTAAATTGGGTCACCCTTACCTATTAGTCACGCAAACAAAATGGTTTACAAAAAGGTTTTCAACAAAGATATAAAGATGTCATACTCTCGAGAGGAACCACCTCTCGCTCCTTGTCGCCCCAGTTTAGTGCCTGATCCTTGCTACTGCCAAATATGCATATCCTTTACTTCTCTCTAAGGTGGTTTGCGAGTACAATTCATAATGTACTCATGGCTTTGTCCCTGGCTATTTACTTGGCCGGACTTGGTGGAATCCGACAGATGAAGAAGGAGTCGACGACGTCCGTGCGAGCTAGGAACGTCTTCCCGGCCGCCTGCTCGTAGGGTTATGGCATGACTTGGGCCATGCGAACGTTTTCGTTTGAAGTATTTCCGCTCGTGTGATTGTTGATCTCCTCGCCATTGCGGCTCTTATGTAAGTATTGGTCATGTGCCCCGTTGTAATCTTTTTATTCGGTACTCGTAATGGATGATGTATTTGATACCAGTTCGGTTATGCCTTCACGACACACTGATCATGGGATCGTGAATGAGTATGCATAACGGGTGTTTCGGACCGCTAGTCCGGGGCCCCACAGAGCTGGTATCAGAGCCATCCTGACTGTAGGAGACCCTAGTTAGCATGGATGTTAGTTAGGAAATAAGTACTTTGGGAAAAACTATTTCACGAAAACAAAATTTTATTTAGTAGACGGAATCATAGCTTCTAATTTTCTTATCCCTTCAAAACTTCTAATTCTTACCCCGCTCTCTGATTTTGAAGGACTTTGAAAGCTTTTAATTCTACTATCTCGTCCTTTTTCCAAATCAAAATATTGGACGATGTCCCCAACTCAGACTCGGAGTCTCGAAGTCGAAGATGGATCAACCCTTCAGGAAGTCTCAAGTATCTCCGACAACAACTACTGAAGATTGGATGCCGACTTAGCAGTACGCGTATATGGATAATAAGAGCATGTCTTTGGTTGTCACCAAAGTTTGTCAAGGAATTGACCTTGTTCCTCTTTGGACTTGCACTTTTGCAGTCGTCAAGGATCAAGTCCTTAGTTCTTGACTAGTAATTTTTAGGCCCGTCACAAGAAGTTGTCTTCCATGGAGCTCTTCAGCAATTACCCCTCCGAATTGAGACCAGAAGATCCTATGCAGCACTCGCCCCCGACTCAACACCGACGGCTCAACATCAGGTCTACTTCACCACCAACTGCTACAAGAATCACTGTTGAAGTCAATATCAGCAAAATGAAGACGTCTGCATCTCTGAACAACCCAAGCCTATAGGATTGGTAGGATAAACTCAATTGTTTTGATTGAGCTACCCCTGCGTATTAGGTATCCTTAGGTACTTGAAATATCTCGTGTGGTTTTCATGATTGCTTGTGGTGTTGTGACTTTGCTGCTTGAGTGCTTGTGATTGCTTGTTGTGTGTATGCTTGTTTTAGCCTTTCGGCCTGAAAAACCCTCTTGGTGGGATAACCCAGTCTAGGAAACCCTCCCTAAGCTGTTTTCCTCGCCTTCGAGCAATATCCGGGTAGAAATTCTAACTGATAGATTGAAAGGCTAACGGAGAACCCTAACTCTAACTTAGGTAACAACTTGATCGAACCCTGTTTTCCTGGAGTCCCCAACTTAGTGCACCATTCAACCAAAGACATCCTGCGACGCCAAGGAAGGAGAAGCCAGTGCCTTCAAGATCGACTGCAACTCTGCGACAAGATGAAGACATACTAATTTTGTCTAACCATAGAGCATAATCGCGCTAACCTTGAGGTTATCTTCTTAAAAATCTCAGCCTGACTCACCTTCTAACAAGCTAAGTAAGCCGTAACACCGAAGCCAAGTTACTTGCAAGGTCCATCTAGTTCTCTTCAAGTGAAGCTGTTGAAGACAACTCAAGACTCAAGATTTGGTGTACTTTAGTCAACACCAACCCTAAGGCTGAAGACTGTTTTGACTATTGTTGTTGCTACTTTATGTGAAGACCCACCAGGAACTCCGCTGACTTACTAACTTAACAAGCGCCCTACAAAGTAGTAAACGACGTGTGTGCCTCTTGAAGCAGTGGACTGCATGTCGCTCTGAAGATTCTTCAACTCAAGACGGGAGATTGATGACTTCTTCAAAAGCGCCCGACATGACTCCGTGGCTTAAGCTCTGAGCTTTCCCGAACCCCCGATGAACAATCTTAAGGGTGGAAGACTTCGTCTTCCACTAAAATTTGAAGCTAACCCCTCTAATGTCGTTAGGAAAGCTGCAAATCTAACATCTGCAGGGAGAAGTCAGCCACTTCAAGAAGTTTGCCCTCGGCGGAAATCTACCGTGTCTCTCAGACGCTGAAGTTTTGACTTTCCAACAACGGCACGTCTACCGGAAGATGGAGTCTAACTTTAGTTAACCTATAAAACCCTCTCTAGTTCTACACCTAGTAATCTCGGGACGAGATTATTTTAAGGGGGGAAGGATTTGTAACACCCCAACTTTTGCAACCTTGTTTAGTTGTTCAAAGTGCAAAAGATCAGGGGGAACAAAAACTTTTTTTTATGTTCTGCGTGCACTGATTTGTTTTGATTAGAAATGCGTGTCTGACTTTGTTTGATGAGTGATGTTTGCTAAATAATGTTAAGTGAAATACATCAACCCACGACTTCAAGTCTCAAGAAAAACACTCATGCTATGGCCACTCTTATATTACCTTAACCTCCTCTCTTCTAAGGTATTTGAAAGTTTTTGTTAATATACAAAACCTCTTTTGTTCTGCCCTATGACTTTAAATTTTGATTCAAAAGATTTTGCCAAGAACATTTTCTTTTAAAATTAGCTATGGTCACCTCTGATCATAGTATATAAAAAGGGGTTTATAAAATTATTTTTGATACAAAATATTTGCCAAATGATTTACCCTTATTTTTTTGTGACTTAAAAATTTAATAAAATCTTTGATAAGCAGATTTGGTTTCATGAAACAAAATGAAATGATCCTCATGTTATTATACTTTAACTATGGGTCGTTCTACTCCACCCCCTAAAACCTTCTCTCCTTCTGAAACTTTTCAAAATAAGATTTCTTATCTAGTTTAAATCTAATAAAGGCCATATGCAACAAAGCTCAATTTTAGGGCTAATTGGTCTGTGATCCATTACCATAGCATTGGCTCTGCCACTAATACATCTCATTGATCTATCATTTAGTCTCATCACTCCACCTATTCATAATCTTGGTAGATGATCATTTGTCGAACAAATGATTAATCTCTATTAGTTTCTCAACCTCACAAATATCATCCAACTCTATGTTAGAAAACCTTCTTGACCTAACCATCTTTTGTCTTGCACACATTCTTTTATCATCTTATCTAGATCTCACTCTTTGAGCCTTATATTTAAGATGGCTAAAACAACATATCATCTCAAAAAAAAAAATCAGTATTATCTCCTATGGCAATGATCCAACTTTCAAATTTGGAGTTCCCTCCAAATTTCCTAAAAACCCTAAAACCCTATTCTTCCCTACCTTAATTTCAAAAGGTATTATTTTCGATTGTCAAATCATTTTTAAAACTTTTTCTCAAATAAAAATAGGAAGTGTTGCTGATATGCTTTATCACATCGTTTCAAGTCAAAAATAATTTCTAGAAAATAAATTTTCCTTATTTTGTTTTATATTTAACAAAATGCATGGTAATGGTACATACACCATTTCTTGCACTTTTGTTTACCAAATAGTTTAGAGAAAAACCTACTATGCATTGTTATGCAAGTAGAGCATACATTGAACTCAAGATATCATCCTCCTGTTTCCAAAAACTTCAAATCTTTTATAATGAATTTCATTCGAGGGCATGACTAGTGATCTGAATTGACAAAAACTTGGGCTTGTAAAGAATCTCTCTGAACCCTCTATCCACCATCATCTCTTGGGCTCACACAAATGGAAGCAAATACAACATTGATGCATTTTATCATCATACTCCTTTCTCATATATTTTTGCTCTACATCTTCTCTAAACATCATCAGGGACACCAATGTGGCACATTACCTCTAGCGTTCAGTTCTTGATCGACCTGCTGTGACCATTGAGCAAAAATCTCTTGTATTCTTTTGCTTGGAAAGGAGAAGCAAGCACCGGCCATGTCCACCGGGGCATGTGCAGCCCATGTCCACCTCTCTCTCACTCCTCTCTAGCCTAGCCTATGGAACACCACGAGGCTGCACCTCTCTCCCTCTCTCTGATCGACACTGTAGCTGCTACAGTAGCTCCCCTTGGCAGATTTCTTTTGGAGAGGAGAAGACACACCGATGGCAAGCCCCATTTCGAAAACATGTACCTCTGCCTGAGCTCCCGCGCCACTGAGCTCCCCTACCTGTCCCTGGTCGACCTAACTCGCGCCCTCGTCGTTGTCCGTTTCCCACTGGCAGCACACGCCCGTGCTCTGTGAGGCGACTTTTAGTCGAGCACGTGGTGGGCGTTGGCTCGCCGCTGCCTCTCCGCGCCTGCCGACCCTGCTCTGCCTTGTCCCTCCACCTCTGGCCCCGCCCTGCTTCCCTTAAACCTCTGGCGCGGACCCTGCTCCCTTCCTTGTCACATTCCTCCTGGACACGCCCGCCGCCCTCGGCTGCCTAGCAGCAGACGCCACGTCGTGGCATTGCCCCTTTCCGGCTCCTTGTTAAAGGAGACCGAGCCCCCTGCTCCCTCCCTCTCTAGCACTGCACCTCCTCGCTCTCAGTAGCACCCTCAAACCACGCCCTAGCTCCTCCTCACCAGAGACCTGCCCGCCGCCGTGACATCCGCACCACCGCGAGCGCATCGTCGACGCCGGCAGGATACCGACAGCCCCTCGACCTCCCGTTTGCTTCTCCTGCTTCGCGTCGTCCTCCTGAAGCTCACCCCTTCTCGGTTTGTTTCAGGAACGTCGGCAACCGACGCGCTCGTCCTCGACTTCATCCGGCCGCCGCGAAACCCGCGTCTCCGTCCTCACGGGAGCCTCGCCGGTGTCCGCGAGACCACCCATGCATGCATGCGTCGCTTCCCGAGCCGCGTCCATCTCCGCTGTCGGCACTTCTGCGCTGCTCTCCGTCGCATCGTCCCGGTAGCGCCGCGTGCGTGCTGCTGCTGTCGCCAACAACCTCGCCGCATGGTCGTTGTTCCGCGTTGCTGCGGGATCTGCGAGCTCACCATCGACGGAGCGCTGCCGTCCGTGGCCGACGCTCGCCCGTCTACGTCGACCAGGAGCTGCATGCATGCCCTCGTGGTTGCCCTGCACAGCCCGGACTTCTCCGCCTCGTCCACGTCGACGTCCGAAGGATGCTCCTGCGTGCATGCGTCACCGCTCGGGACGCCTGGAGCTCCGCCGCTCCTCGCCGTCCCTGTCCTGACCCGCGGGAGCACCGCCGCTCCTCCGTCGGCAACCTAGACGACCCGGCCATCCGCACTCGGCCCCGCTTCACGTCCGAGCCGCCGCGTCGCGTCCCCGTCGTCCGTTCCGCCTCGACTCCGCGTCCTCTCGCCGTCACGACAGACGCCCCGGTGAGCCCTCTTTTTTCTTTCTTTCTTTCTCCAGCGCTAGGTAGATGGGGCGCTGCCGTTTGGCGGCCGTCGCCGTCGCTCTCGTCCGGCGCCATCGACCAGGTGGCGGACGGCCGCATGCAGCCTGGCCCGTACCTGGTTGCATGGTGGCGGGCCCAGCGTGCCGACGTGGCGGGCCACGTCCCCGCCGTTACCTTTCGGCCTCCCGCGTCGCCCCGCCGGCCGGGCTAGCCAGCAAGCCTAACTGGGCCGCTGCCCCACTTCTGGCCCATTCCGATTTATAGTGTGGATCTGAAAAATCTCTCCAGTAAATAGATCTGCAGCTTTGCTAATTCTATAAATTTGTAAAATGTTCAAATCTGTTGATTCAAAATTCTGTGTTCTCACAAATGAAATCTATACCACAAATAATTGCATGCATGTGATTTAGTGTTGTGAATAAGTGCTGATAAATAAAAACCTAAAATGTTACTGATTGTGTATTTTATTTATGGTGTAAGATTTATAAACCCTTTCTGCATGAGCTTAATTTTGTTGGAAGGTATATCCTTGTAGCTCCATTTTGATATAGGACTCTCATGCAGGAGCTTCATATATGTTGTCTGGTTTATAAAACTAAATCTGGCCAGTAAGCATTTTCTTGATTTTTAATTTGAAAAACAAAATTGTTTATGCAACAAAACCAAGTCTCCCTGGTAGGAGTCATGTTAGGCTTAAACTAGGTCAGAGGAAATATTTTTGTGATCTATATTTTAATTCTGGGAATTTTATATTCAAAACAGAGTGCCTTTTCAGTATAATAATTTTGTAAATTATTTTACAACTCAGAAAAATGCCAAACTAATTTTGGTAGATCAAATTTTTCAGTACCTATCCAGTGATATGTTTGTTACTTGTTGGATATTCCCTGATGACTGTGTTCCTTGAAAATGGTTGGCTCTAGTTTTTGCCTTGTCAAAATATTTAAAAATATTTAAAAGCTTATTTTTGAAAACTTCCAGTGCATGTGAGTTCCACATGTTAAGAGTTTCCAGTAGATATGCTGCATGTATTTTTTTTTTTGATCAACAGAAATATTTAGGTCATTTATTTAGTTCCTAAGCCATTTCTGGTTTTATAAAAATCATATCTATTGTTTTAAAAACTCAAATTTAGTGAATCCAATTTCTGTAGCTTTATAAAGTCAAGCTATACTTTCTATGATTTTACCAAATTTTTGTGTGCATTTTTATAGAGTGGTTTGTTAATGTGGTGTTGTTGCTTATTTTACCCATAGGGAAATTGTGTTGTTTATGTTTAAAATGCTTTTTAATGAACCTTGGCACCAGACCCCTGCTGGTGGTTTCCAAAGGTCATTAGCCACCTTTGATTGTGTAGATTATGATTTGTTGTGAGGCAGAGCCATTTTAGCAAAATAACCATTTTTCCCTAGGTGTTATTATTTGATGTGTTCCAGTGTCTCTGATTTAGTGGTTTACTGTTGTGTGTTGTTGTGTGGTTTGATGCTATGGCTATGTATTGATTTTTCGCCGTTAGAATGCGAACGCTACCGGAGAAGGAGAGGATCTTGGTGAGGAGTTCGAAGAAGAAGAAAGAGCTGATGATTCATGAAGATGAAGTCCAGGGACACATAGCCAACAAAGGCAAGCCACCTCTTGATGCATCTCTGATCCTATATATCTTGTTCTTGCATTATTACAAGTTTTACAAAAGTGCATGTCTTCTATTTATTTTGTCGGTGGTTAGTGCCTCCTGGAGTTTTATTATTCCACCCTTAGGGTGCAGCCCTCGTTGGTACCTACTGAACACCTCTCAATTAGTGATATGGTGCTTATCACCTTGTCATCCTTGTCGCCATTCTTTCGAAGCAGAAGTGGACTATAGGTTGGGAGCCCTGGTAAAATGACTACGAAAATTGTTTTCCGGAAAGAAGTTTTCGAAAAACCTTGGAATGGGGTAGCCCTGCCCAAGTGTGAGTTTATGGAAGAAAAGATGTTATTGGAAAGAAGTTTTGCTGGAGGCAAGTGAAGAAATTTGTTTTCGAAAAACTTTGGTGACTAAGTACCTGAACCGGACCTAGCCAGTACAACCACATTACCCTTTAGTGGGACGGGCGTAGCGTAGTAGTTTGTCTCGCCTTAGTTTGGGTCCTGCAAATGTAAGGGGTAGTCCGAGCATGGACACCTATCGACCGTGGCCTTCCCGACGAACTGGGAACGCCTTTCCATTGCGTATCGATGGCAGGGGTACAACCTATGAGCTCCCATTGAATAATGCCTCGCGGTTGGTCGCGGCATTCCGAGGGTCGAGCTGGTCGTGGGAAATTGCTACTCCGGGTAAACGACCCCTCGGACTCGGTGTTGGGAGGTACAACTCTAGGCGGCATGTCTTGGGCTAAGGCGAGCAGTGCGAAAAACTACGATCGAGTATTTGTCGTGGCATATGTTGTTATGCAGGATGATGCCCACACGATAAATATTCGGATCTTGTGGGGAAAGTGTACAACCTCCGCAGAGTGTAAAACTATTCGAATAGCCGTGTCCGCGGTTACGGACGTGGGAATGGAAGCTGCTTGGCATTAAAGAGTTTTTGGTTTCTAAAAGTGTTTTCTCAAAATATTGTTTTGGGAAAGTGACGCCAATGAGACTGGTGGAAAGGTACCTCGCGAGGTACGGTGGAAAGTTGGAAAGGGAATGGCCATATGAGATGGCTGAAGTTAAATTGGGTCACCCTTACCTATTAGTCTGCAAACAAAATGGTTTACAAAAAGGTTTTCAACAAAGATATAAAGATGTCATACTCTCGAGAGGAACCACCTCTCGCTCCTTGTCGCCCTAGTTTAGTGCCTGATCCTTGCTACTGCCAAATATGCATATCCTTTACTTCTCTCTAAGGTGGTTTGCGAGTACAATTCATAATGTACTCATGGCTTTGTCCCTGGCTATTTACTTGGCCGCACTTGGTGGAATCCGACGGATGAAGAAGGAGTCGACGACGTCCATGCGAGCTAGGAACGTCTTCCCGCCTCAGCTGCTCGTAGGGTTATGGCATGACTTGGGCCATGCGAACGTTTTCGTTTGAAGTATTTCCGCTGTGTGATTGTTGATCTCCGCCATTGCGGCTCTTATGTAAGTATTGGTCGTGTGCCCCGTTGTAATCTTTTTATTCGAGTACCGTAATGGATGATGTATTTGATACCAGGTTCGGTTATGCCTTCACGACTACACTGATCATGGGATCGTGAATGAGTCTTGGCATTAAAGAGTTTTTGTTTTCTAAAGTGTTTTACTCCATTTGTTTTGGGGAAAGTGATGCCGAGTGGGACGAGTGAAGGTACTGCGGTACGGTGGAAAGTTTGAAAGAAATATGTAAGGAATGGTACAGGTTAAATGGGTCACCCTTACCTTGTGGTACGCAAATAAAGGTGTTTATAAAAAGGTTTTTTTTCAACAAAGATATGAGAAGATGCCATGCTCTCGAGAGGAACCACCTCTCGCTCCCCTTGTCAACCGTGGTTAGTGCACCATTCCTTGCTACGCCATATTGCATTTTTATTGTTCTCTCTAAGGTGGTTTAGGAGTACATTCAAAAGTACTCATTGGCATTGTTATCCTGGTTATCTGTGACGAGACCTTGGAGAAAGTGCCCAGAAAGAAAGAGGGTACGACGGCAAGACGCGAACTAGGACGCTCTCCCGATCGTGCTTTTATGAGGGTAAAGAGCACGACTTGGGTTCCACCGCTTTGGAGTCAAGTTGTTTTCCTTCTTTGTTTTCCCGGTGAACTACGTACGATGACTGTGATGTGAACTTCTTATTACTTAAATTCGATCTTGTAATGGATGATGTAATGCGGTATCGGTTCGGTTATGTATTCACGATGGGAATGATCTTGGGATCGTGGGTGTATGCATAACGGGGAGTTGCGGGTACAATGGTGGGGGCCCCCACAGAAGGCAGTATCGGAACGCGTCACAGTGGCAGAGACTTTTGGTTAGCATGGGCGTTGATTGGAAAAACTAGTTTGATAAAAACTGTTCACTAAACCTATTTCTAATACTAGAAGTTCAGCTTCTGTCTTCTTATCCTTTCAAAAAAAATTAGAATTCTTACTAAGCTCTCTGATTTCGAGGAAAGTTGAAAAATTTACGATTCTACTATCTCATCCACCTCCAAATCAATATATTGGACGATGCCCCCACTCAGACTCGGAGATTCAAAGTCGAAGAAGGATCAATCCTTTAGGAAGTCTCAAGTATATCCGGCTGCAGCTATTGAAGATGGACGTCGACTTAGCGATACACGTATAGGGATAATAAGAGCATATCTTTGGTTGCCACCAAAGTCTGTCAAGGAGTTGACCTTGTTCCTCTTTGGACTTGCACTATGATCATCAGGATCCAAGTCTTGATTCTTGACTAGTAATTTTTAGACGTCTGAAGAGTTTGTCTTCTATGGAGCTCTATTTGGTAATTACCCTCCAATTTGAGACCGAAGATCCTATGCAGCACTGCGCCCAGGCTCAGCTTGAAAGCGGCTCAACATCGGATGCACTTGCTGTTGCTACGAAATCACTATTGAAGTCAATATCAGCAAAATGAAGACACCTGCATCTATAACCAACCCAAGCCTATAGGATGGATAGGATTTACTCAATTGCTTCGATTGAGCTACCCCTGCACATTAGGTATCCTTGGGTACTTGAAATACCTCGTGTGGTTTTCCTGATTGCTTGCGGTGTTGTGAATTCGCTGCTTGAGTGCTTGTGATTCCTTGTTGTGTGTATGCTTGTTTTAGCCTTTCGGCCTGAAAAACCTTTTTTTGTATGATAACCCAGTCTAGGAAACCCTACCTAAGATGTTTTCCTTGCATCCGGTCAAATCCAGGTAGAAATTCTAACCGTTAGTTTACAAAGTTGACGGAGAACCCTAACTCTAACTTAGGTAACAAATCTAGGATCAAAACCACAGCTCTTCTCGGAGTCACCAACTTAGTGCGCCATTCAACCGAAGCACACCCCCGCGACGCTCAAGGAAGCGTGGCTTTCGTTGCCTTCATAAGATCGACGCGCAAAACTCCGCAAGAATATGAAGCCTACTAACAAGGTCTAACCATAGGATAGAACGCCGCTAGCCATAAAGAAACCATCTTAACACCCAACCATAGGGTACCATCATCCCAACAGAGCAGCCAAGCGAGTAGTCGTATCGAAGCCAAGATATTCTACATGGTGCATCTGGTTATCATCAAGTGAAGCTTTTGAAGAGATTTCAAGACTCAAGATTAGGAGTACTTTACTCGTTCATTCCTTAACGGGTAGGAGTCAGCGCCAACCCGAAGGCTGAAGGCTGTTTTCAACAACTCCTATTGCTGCTTTATGTGGACAATAACCAGGATTTCCGCTGACTTACTAACTTAAAGAGCACCTTGCATAGAAGTAAACACCACGTGTGACTCTTGAAGCTGCCGACTGCATGTCGCCCCCTGAAGATTATTCAACCCAAGACGGGAGATCGATGACTTCTTTAAAAGCCCTCGACAGGACCCCATGGCAGAAGCTCTGACTTTTCCTGAACCCCCGTTGAACAATCTTAAGGGTGGAAGACTTCGTCTTCCATTAAATATTTAAGCTAATTTTGAAAAACTTTCAACCTTTCTAAAAGCACTGTTTGGATGCTATAACCCTCCAAGGATCGTGGACCACTTGAAGATTATTAGGAAGCTACAGATCTAACACCGGCATAGAGCAGTCAACCTCTTCACGAAGCTTGTCCTCGGCGGAAATCTACCGTGTCTCCCAGAAGCTGAAGTTGTGATCTTCCGACAACAACACGTCCACCGGAGGATGGAGTCTAACTTAGGTTAACCTATAAAACCTCTCTAGTCCTACGCTTAGTAATCTCGGGACGAGATTATTTTAAGGGTGGAAGGTCTGTAACACCCCAACTTTTGCAACCTTGTTTAAGTGTCCAATGTGCAAAAATGAGGGGGAACAAAAACTTTTTCTAAATAGTTTGTTTAGATGTTTGGCGTTGATCTACTTATAAATGAATTGTCTTGATCTGTTTGCAGATGTATTGCCTTGATGTGCTTGTTAAAATCTTCTTGAGCTACCTTATAGCAAAATCCTATTTGAGATAAAATCTTTTGGCAACTCCCACTTAAACCCTTCCATTGGTGGAACCATGAATGCACTTGCTTTGAGATCCTCCTTGTGATGCATTTTAGCTCCCCCTATCCTTTTTTCAGGTAGGAATATCATCTACTTCCTAACCCTTCTATATCTTTAACCCTAGACACCAACCTTGGAGCAACTCCAAAATATGGCTAAGTCAGCAACACTTACCAGGAGCCCCTAGCTATTTTAATCCTTTGCCATTGTGGGGACCCCGGACTAGCTGTCCGAAATTCCTACATGTATACAGTTCACGATCCCATGATCAGTGTGTCGTGGACACATAACCGAACTGATATCATATTACACCATCCATTACAAAGCGGAATAAGAAAATTACAAAGAGGTCACATGACCATCTCATATAATAGCCTCGAAGGGCATAACTAACATCGGAGTAGCATCATCACTTCAGCAGCGCAGCACCCAAGTCATCCGCCATAACCCTACAGCAACCTGGATCGGGAAGACGTTCCTAGCTCGCATAGACGTCGCCAACTCCTTCTTCATCCGTCGTGTCCTTCAAGTCCGGCCAAGTAAATGGCCAGGGACAAAGCCGTGAGTACATTTGGAATTGTACTAGCAAACCATCAAGAAAGGTCTTGACAATGCTAACTAAAAGAGACAAGAGGAAGAATAGTTTCTCTTGTGGGTATAGCATGTGAAACAATCAGCTTTCTCTTGTGGATATAGCATGTAAAGAGAATCAATTTCTCTTGTGGATATAGCATGTGAAAGAGAATCAGCTTTCTTTGGATATAGCATCCCGACATCGCAATTGATGGAGACACTAAAGTGGTACTATGACACCTCTATATCTTTATTGAAGAAGATACTTCAAAAGATAGCTATGGCATATCTATATCTTTATTGAAGAAGAGTTAGCATACCGCCATCTCGGGTGATGGGGATACTAGGGAAGTCCTATGACATCTCTATATCTTTGTTAAAGAGAGTTCCTCTACATGAACATTAGGAAAGAGTTCCCCACTTGGTCTTATTTTTCCACGACCATCTCCATATGGTCGACACACGCCCTTTTTCCGTACCCTTTCGGTACATCCAAACTCAACACTTTCTTTGTAAAGCATTTAACAAAACAAAACTCAAGCCCCGGTTAAGTATGGCCATTTCAACTTGTCCATGACCGCGGACGCGGCTATTCGAATAGATTTGACTCTGCAGAGTTTGCACACTTTCCCCACAACTATACGGGATACCTATCGTGTGGGCATCATCCCCGCATAACAACTATGCCACGACGGATATCCGGATATAACCTTTCGCCCATCTCCATCGGCACGAGTCCCTTCCTGCGGGCTTACCCCTTCCCGGCACCCCGGCGACATACCTCCTTTGAGCGTATCTCCTGGCGCCATGACGTAGGAAGACCCTCGCAAGTCGTCCGCCATAGACAACTACGCGTGTATTGCCTCTCCAGAGCGCAACCCGGCGCGTCAGAGGTCATCGTGACCCTCCTAGAGAGTTGTGAAGGTGTCTCATGCCAGCTTCAACAAACTACGGGCTAAGCCCCGTCCCACCCCAGGGTAGTGTGGTTGCGCGATAAAAAGTTGGGACGGCGAACACTTATACGCAGTGCTCCTTTGAAAAAACATTTTACCCACACTTCCTTTGTTTACCAACAAACCACCATATTTCTCCGAACAACCTTGTTCACAACATTTGCTTTTCCAAAACCATACACTTGGGTAGAGTTAACTTACCCAAGGTATATTCCCCCGAACAACCTTGTTCAAACCATTTGTCTTTCCAAAACATACACCTGGGTAGAGTTAACTTACCCAAGGTTTTCACAAACATTTACAACAAGGTAAGTCTTGAGGGGTTCCCAACCTAAAGTTTCATGAGTTGAACTACCATTGCACTACGGCCGAGATGAGAGTCATCACGCCATAGATGGTGTAAAAAGGGGTAATGGCGTGGATCATACTCGCTTAAGGTAAGCATGTATGATGACAACACAAAGAGGAATATAATCTCAGATTTGGTAGGCAACTAACTCATGCTAATTCTGGATAGTGGAGAACCACTATCCAACCAACTCCTCCAATAGGTGCATGGCATACTCCTCTCAAGTTGAGAATTACACCAAGATCATGACATTGATAATTCTAAACTACAAAAGTGGTGGGTGTGGTGTAAATTTTACCTTGAGATGGAACATGCTCATGTTGAGCATACAAGATAACCAAGTGGAATGGCACGGCTAATGACACCATGCATCCCATAATCACACCGACAATAGTGGAGCGTCACCACTAGGGGAGCACCCCACTTGGCAATCACACATAGATGACATAAATAGAGAATAACACACATAGAATTAAGGTGCTTTGGACGCCAACAAATGACATCCAACAAGACACTGAAGTCGAGAGATCAAAGATGGCTTTCCTTGTTGCTTTGTCCCCGGACTTCTTCAGCTCCATCAATATAAAATTTAACAACACTATAAAGAATCCCTTGTCCAATCACTTCTTCTTCTTCTCAAGATTGTTCGCATCTATCGGCAGGAAAATATAAAAAGGAACACAATCAATCACATTGCTCCAAACATAACAAGCATGCAACATTCAACAATCAAAAGCTAACCACTTTACGAGGGCTAACATACAAAATACTTATAGGTACTACAAAGCAACTAAAGAAGGCAATCTATTTACCTAGTGAAGATATGAGAGTGCCATGACTTAGCAAT
>NW_025901518.1:300000-392236 GCF_022539505.1 Lolium rigidum
CTGAATTTGTCTTTTACATAACTGCAAAATGATTATGAGTTGGAACTTGAAATTTTGAACATAATGTATTTTTTTGATAATCTTTACGAACTCCTAAACATGGTTTCCACAGAGTTTTCGTCGTAATGTGTTTTCCACCGGATACTTTCTCAAAAGTATCACTTCTAAAGGAGGTGGCTTCTGATTAAAGGGTAGATCTACAGAACACAGGATAACATTTGCAGCATTTAAAAAAGTTACTATAACCAATAAATATATCAGTTGTTAGTTGTTAGACCAGCTTGCCTGACAATTTCCCAACCATGGTCATAGGGTCTGACTGGTCATTTTGCAAAACAGATGAAGAAAGTTGAGACTACAATTCTTACCTTTAGTACTTTCCTGCAGTAGTGACTCATCAGTTCTATGAAAACCTGCAAATGCCAAGCATTAAGAAAAGCTTAAATCAGAGGTATACAAATACCTAACAAAGTTTCAACAGAATAGCACTGCATGACCACTAAGAAGATGAATGAAGAGTAAAAGGCACCACAGAGGCACACAAGAAAAGAATATGCAACAGACAGTCAATATGGCACTGTACAAGCAAACAGAATATATCAAATTAAAATCATTTCCACTCAAAACCTGACACGCTCCATACATGATGGCAAACCCAGTGACATGTCAATAGAAGTGTATCAGAGAAATAAAGATATAGAACCATCTAGGGTAAGGCGACAATGAATTTTTGTATTGCAAGCACAAACTAAAATTGCAAAGTACAATGATGAAAATAGTAGAAGGGGTTCTTCTAATTAGTATTAGCCTGGTTATATTCTAGAGTCTAGACAAGCAAAGAATTTGATGTATTAGATACCTTCAATAATGGACTTCTTTGCCAGTTTAACATTCATCTGCAAAACAATACATACATATTAGTTAAATTACCAACAACAGGATAAGCACATTGAAGTATCTGAATCATGCAATTTAGTCTTAAAAATGAATCTAGTCATTGAATGGTCTCGCAATCAAATTAAACAAAAAGTAAGGTTGCACTCTTAGCGAGGAAGTCAATATCAAGAAACAGTAAATGGCCATGTGATCTCATAAAATTATTAATTCGTCAGTCAACAGGCAAAAGAGGATGCAAAAGTGCATAATCATAAATAGAGCTAGCATCAAATTTTTGCTCTTATTGGTTATTACGCATATAAATTACTAAAACAATATTCCAAGGAGACATTATTTTGAATAGGCATAGAAGCATATGAAAAAAAAGGAGAAACCATCTGAGTATAGCACTAAGAAATGAAAAAACAGTTGATGGTACAAAAACATCTGTATGAGCAACTGAAGACAGAAGAAATACATCGTGATTTAGTAATGAACTAATGATTAATGCAAACATTGAACAGAAGCCGACAATGTGAACAGACCAACTCACGTGGTAATCCTGCAGCGACAACATGCTGGTGTAAATGTTTCTGTGCATACTCCGCAGCCAAGCGGCCACCATGGCCATCATATATTGCGAAATGTGCGCATCTGCATCAAGCTACTTACATTAGCTACATGCTAGCATCAGAAGGTATCCTGCAGTAACTAATCTGAATAAAAGAGGGGCAACCTCAGATTTCCTGGAGATTCCATGCTAGCATCAGAAAGCACCACCCAGGCATCCTCCATTGCATGTCTGCAGCCCTTATCTTCTGCGGCATCGGCTTCAATAGTAGTTAATATCATATCTTGCTGACTTAGAACTTTCGAGATGGCTATGGACTTCTCATCCGAAATACATGAGCTCATTGACGCCTTGCTTTCTTTTTGAGAGGTGTCTCCCTTTTCACCATTTGTTTCTTGAGAAGCAGCAGTGTCTACATTGTAATCCTTTTCAGTAGAATTGGCAGCACCTTTCAGGCGCTTTGATGCCCAATCTTCATCGGTGGAGCTGGATTCGCGCTTTTGATGAGCCATGATGACACTAGACTCTAAAGATTCCAGTAGCTTTGTATCAGTTTCACCAATTTAAGCCACCGCTGGATGAACAACACATAAATGTTAGCAAAGGTACCGTATGCAAACTAAAACAACGGTTTCACCCAAAGAAACTGATTGCGCTAACTAGGTATCAGCCAAGGAATATATGCTTTTGTGAACTACCAAGGAGGAAAGCTAAAAGCTAAAAAGGAACCACGCCACCAACCTAGATTAGGTCACAAATCTATAAGTACTAACATAGTACTTCTGAATAACAACCGTGCATATCTAAATGTGTATATAAAGATATCAGCGAAATATGGATACATGCTCACACCGAAACACTAGACGGAGCTATCAATATGCTAGTCGCAGTACCCTCAAAGCCAAAATTATAAGTTTGTTCCTAAAATTCTTTACAAAAAAACTAAGCCTGCCAGGTCATCAACCCACTTTACACAACACATATTGCGCTAACTAGCTTCAGCGAATACAGAAACCTAGGGCACTGTATTCTCTTCAACCACTCAAGCAAATATAGATCGACAGATTCTACCAAGTAACCACTTGCTAGCACGATGTTGATCTATGGCAGCCTTGCTTCCGTTTAGGGCTCCGATAGTGGTCCTAGAACCAAAAAAGAATAGGCTTTACTGTACGAGCCGGACAAGTAGAACCGCGAAATATCTGCCAATCTCGAGGCAACTACCAAAGGAGAAACCAAGAAGTGCCGATGAGAACAGAACGAGATGGGCAGAGTCCAGCAGGGAAGGTACACGTACTCACCAGAACCCGGACGCGGACGGCGGTACTTGTCTCTCTGGACCGCGGGCGGATGCCACGGGATCTGCACGGTCGCCGCCGATGTCGCCGGTGAGGAGCGGCGGAGGTAACGGTGGTTTGGCCGGTGGAGAATCGATGGAACGATAATAAGAAATGGGCCAGGTTTCAAGCCGGTGTGGACCATGGGCTGCTAGAATAAGGCCCAGTATATCACGACGTAGGTGGGCCCGCCTGTTCCTCCGTTTGCTTTTTGCAATTTGCAAATTGGCCCATTTGAACTGTAGTTTTCTTAGAAAACGAGTAAATAATTCTCAACAACAACAACAAAAAAGTGTAAAATATATGAATACAAACAATCACGATCCCTAGTGAATATTTGAATCACGAAACATGAATGCTAATAGACCTGAATCTTACTACCTCGGGTCGAATTTAATCAACTCACACTCGCGCTTAGCTCTTACTTCGTATGCACTACCTCCCGCGTCAATTAAATCCGACCGGAGGGAGTAGATGTTTTGGCTCATACTCAAACTCGTATGTTTTATCCTTTATGCTAAACAATGGTGAGTTCAGAGAAAACATAGTTGTTGATTTAGAGAGAACAAGTAAAACAAAAAATATTGGTCGTCCTTTGCAAAAATAGATAATTTTTTTGACTTATGATAAATGTAACGAATGTCAAAGAAAAGAGTGACATGGGCAGAGTGCGTGCATGTAGGAGGTATTTGTCCCCTCTTGCCACTTTTGTGGCCACGGAAAGTCATTATGCTCATCGATATCTTATTATGTGTTGTTGTTAACTCCCATGTGTTTGATCGATTCATGTATGAATTTAAGGGGGTGGTCTTTTTTGTGGGGGACGCACCGCGGAGATGATGGTGAGGTGCACAGTGGATTCTTGCTTTTGTAGCATTTGCTCTGATCCTGCCTCCTTAAGCTGGTTCTAGAGGTATAAATTTTTATTTCAAAGTAACTATCTACTTTTCACATTCAAGAAAGGCTAGAACTTTTCTATTGAAAACCCAAGCCAATGTATGGGGATAAGATGATTGTTCTCTTAAATTGTTGTTGTTGTGGTTAGTATATTGTGTTTTAGTTGCATGAATTCGATTCTATTGTTGGTTGTTGCTAGCCCGAAGAATTTGATATGTAGCAACATATGAGATTAGAGAATTTAAATGTGGTGTTTCCCCTATTTTGTTTAGTATGTTATGAATCTCTCTACCATGTGTTACTTTGACACATGGTCCAGACTACTTGGCTTACATGCTTGATAATGTCCATGCAAATCATGTTTATAGGTTTTATGGTATTGTGAAGATGCTTAACTTGTTAAATTTTATAGGGGTTTAGTTTGGCATATTAATGACTCTAAAAGCGACATGTTTTTCACTATATAAACATATATTTTTTATCTCATTGCATGCTCTATTTAGCTTCGACTATATATATCCTAAAATGCATGATTACAAGTATTGCTTCATTTTCATGAGAGATTTTCACAACTGGTATTAGTATAATTTTATCATGTTTCCTTGTATTTGATATGTGTGTAGGTGTTATGAATGTTTATGGACAAAGCACGAGAAAAGGAGTCAAAGAGAGGCAATATGGAGTAGTTAAATGAACGATTTAGCCATTTCATGGGTGGAAAGCAGTCAATGTTTTCATCACAAGATAATAAATATCCAACATCATGGTGTTGCATCCCTCATTGACACGAATCCAAGGAGCCAAATAACACCTAAATCAGAGTTCATATAAAGAAATGGCGACCAAAATTCTAAAGCATGGCAGAACCCTTAACGAACACTGGTATAGTCGTGGTGATAGTACCACGCGCCCGTACCACGGGTTCTGGATCACAAAAATGCACAGAACTGACGCGACTCTCCACATACTTCGTCCCCGTTTGTTCCTAAACTTTTCTTAGGCGCTAAGGTCGGTTGGGAGACTATTGGAGGCCCCTTCTTTGCCTTTATAAAGTATAGGAGAGCCACCACAAGATCCGATCTCATTCACATCTTGGCACGGCGGAGCCCTGCCGATGTGTTGTGGCCATTGAATGATCCGATCTCATTCAAAGTATTTGACCCTTTAGAGCTGCAACTTCTCATGGCGCAGATTTTTACGAAGAATGAAGATATTTGAACAAGTTCACGAGTCTTCGGCCAACATGTCTGCCCTAGGAATCCAGAAGAAAGATGGCTCCATGCTTCTACTTTACCGTTGTGAACTCTAATTAAAAGCTAGATATGAGCTATGCAAGTTGTGATAAACTATTTTATTTCTGTTGGATCATTTGTGGTAGTGATTGACCTTTGTTTCTTGATATTCATCTTGCAAATGTGTGAACTAGCAATTTGATCCTGGACTAGCACTATAAGCACAGGGATCGGCACCTAATAAATGTGAGGTCACTACATAAACTAACTTGTAACTATACTTACCTGCAACTAAAGAGAACCAGTAACAATAATCCGACATTATCAAATACTAGAAGTAATGCACTGATCTAACACTAATAAAACTGACAGTGCAACTAGAAGCACTATACCTGTAGCTACTAACATTGCAAACGTATCTATAATTTTTGATGCTCCATGCTTGTTTTACACCAATTTCTATATGTTTTGTTTATACTTCGTTGCACTTTTATATATTTTCCGGAACTAACCTATTGACAAGATGCCACAGTGCCAGTTCCCTATTTTCTGCTGTTTTGTATTTTAGAAAAGTTGTACAGAAAATATTCTCGGAATTGGACGAAACAAAAGCCGAAATTCATATTTATTGTAGCAAAGACGGAGTCCGGAGGAAAGACGAAGATGTGCCAGGACGCGGTCACACCTGCCCTAGGCGCGGGCCACCCCCTGGTCGCGCCTAGGGGATGGTGTGGGCCCCTCGAGCACCCACCGACCTCGCCCTTCCGCCTATTTAGTAATCTTTTTATGAAAAGCCTAAGTACCTGAGCCTCCATCCATGAAAAGTTATGTCGCGGCCGCCATCACCGACCCTAGCTCGGGAGGGTTCTGAAGCTCTTCTCGGCACCCTGCCGGATCATCACCGCAGGCCTCTACATCGCCATGCCCGCCTTCGAAGTGATGCATGAGTAGTTCATCTCTGGACTACGGGTTCATAGCAGTAGCTAGATGGTTGTCTTCTCCAATTTATGATTCATGTTTAGATCTTGTGAGCTGCCTATCATGATCAATATCATCTTTATGTAATGCTACATGTTGTGTTTGTTGGGATCTGATGAATATTAAACTATGGTTGAGATTGATTATATACTTGTCATATGTTATTTGTGATCTTGCATGCTCTCTGTTGCTAGTAGATGCTCTGGCCAAGTATGTGCTTGTAACTCCAAGAGGGGGTATTTATGCTCGATAGTGGGTTCGTGCTTCTAGTAATCTGGAAGAGTGACAATAACTTCTAAGGTTGTAGATGTGGTGTTGCTACTAGGGTGAAAACAACAATACTTTTTCTAAGAATAATTCTATTGTTTACTTTACACACTTTGCTTAATGCAATAATCTGTCGCTTGCAACTTAATACTTAAAGGGGTGCGGACGCTAACCGGAAGGTGGATTATTATTCATAGACGTAGTTGGATTACGGTCTATGTATTATATTGTAATGCTCAAATGAATCTCACAGTTATCATCTTGTCATGTATGGTCTTTATTTTGTCAATTGCCCAACTGTAATTTGTTCACCCAGCATGTTATTTATCTTTATGAGAGACACCTCTAGTGAACTATGGACCCCGGTCCTTTCTTTTACACTAATAAAATCATCTACTGCAAACACATGTTCTGTTTACTTACTGCAAGCACTGTTCTCTTTAACTCCACTTCAAACAAACATCTCTTTCCACACTATACGGTTAATCCTTTGTTTTCAGTAAAACCAGTGAGATTGACAACCTCACTGTAAGTTGGGGCAAAATATTTTGGTTGTGTTTGTGTGCAGGTTGCGTGTTGTTGTTGACGCTGGTAGTGCGCCCTACTAAAAGTCAGCTAGCAATACCCTCAGAAGTCATTTATTTCTCCTACTAGTGGTTTCAACCTTGGTTTATTATTGAGGGAAAACTTGCTATTGTGCTCATCATACCTTTCTCTTAGGGTTCCCCAACGGTGTGCTCTGCACTCATCAAGGCTATTTTCTGGCGCCGTTACCGGGGAGAAAGAGGATTTCTGCAAGGGGAGTCTCTCATCTCCAATCTCTTTACGTTGTTATTGTTTTGCTTAGTTTATTTTATTTTGTCTTATTTGCTTCATTATATCAAAAACACAAAAAATTAGTTTCTATTATAGCTGTTATTTATGTTGCTCTGTTTTAATTTTGCTAAAATAGGTACTCCTGAGAACACTAAGTTGTGTGACTTTACTAGCACAAACAACAATGATTTTATTTATACACCTATTGCTCCACCTGCTCCTGATGCAGCCTTTTATGAAATTAAACCTGATTTGTTAAATCTTGTTACGGAAGAGCAATTTTCTGGTGTTAGTAATGATGATGATGCTTCTCACCTTAATAATTGTGTTGAACTTTGTGAGATGCAAAAGTATAAGGATGTAGATGGTGAAATTATTAAACTGAAATTATTTCCTTTCTCTTTGAGAGGGAGATCTAAAGATTGGTTGTTATCTTTGCCTAGAAATAGTATTGATTCTTGGGTTAAATGCAAAGATGCTTTCATTGGAAAATATTATCCTCCTGCTAAGATTATATCCTTGAGAAGTGACATAATGAAATTTAGGAAATTTGATAATGAACGTGTTGCTCAAGCTTGGGAAAGAATAAAATCTTTGGTAAAGAATTGTCCCACTCATGGATTGACTACTTGGATGATCGTCCAAACTTTTTATGCAAGACTGAATTTTTCTTCAAGAAATCTTCTGGATTCAACTGCTGGAGGTACCTTTATGTCCATTAATTTGGGGGCTGCAACAAAACTCCTTGATGATATGATGATAAATTATTCTGAATGGCACATCGAGAGGGCTCCACAAGGTAAGAAGGTAAATTCTGTTGAAGAAATCTCCTCCTTGAGTGATAAAATTGATACCATTATGTCTATGATTGTTAATGGTAAAGCTCATGTTGATCCAAATAATATTACTTCAGCTTCTTTGGTTGCTCAAGAAGAGCATGTTGATGTGAACTTCATTAAAAGCAATAATTTTAACAACAATGCTTATAGAAATAACTTTGGTAGTAACAATTATAAGCCATATCCTTCTACTAATGGTAATGTTTATGGAAATTCTTATGGAAATTCCTACAACAACAATAAAAGCACCTTCTGATCTTGAAGTCATGCTTAAGGACTTTATTAGTACACAAACTGCTTTTAATAAATCTGTTGAGGAAAAGTTCGGCAAAATTGATGTTCTTGCTTCTAAAGGTGATAGCCTTGCTCTTGATGTTGAACTTCTTAAATTAACGGTTATGCCTCATGATATTAAATAAAGCAAAACTTTGAATGTCATTCAAGTTAGAATTGATGACAATGTTACTATGAAATTGCATGCTAACTGGGAAAGAGAAGATTAAATTGCTAGAAATAATAATATGGCTAAAGTTTGTACCATTACCACCACTAGTAATGTTGAAGTCTCAAATGCTAGCAAACCTCCTACTATTAATGTTAAAATAATTGGTGTAGGAAAAGTCCCCACTCCTAGAAAATTTCCTAGAACCACTGAAAATGTTTCTGATAAGAGTGCTGAAATCTTTTGAAGTATGGGAGACAATAGTCCTTTTACCTTTGATAATAATGACTTTGATTTGATGATTTCAATATCTCTGAAGTAATTAAGTTCTTACAAAATCTTTCCACGAGTCCTAAAGCTAGTGCTATAAATATGGTTTTTACAAAACATATTACAAATGCTCTCATCCAAATTGGAGAAGAGAAATTAAAACGTGAAGCTTCTATTCCCAGGAAGTTAGAAGATGGTTGGGAGCCCATCATTAAGATTAAAATAGATGACTTTGATTGCAATGCTTTATGTGACCTTGGTGCGAATATTTCTGTTATACCTAGAAAAATCTATGATATGCTTGATTTGCCACCGTTGGAACAATGTTATTTGGATGTTCATCTTGCTGATATTGCTAAGAAGAAACCTTTGGGGAGAGTTAATAATATTCTTATTATGGTTAATAATAACTTTGTCCCTGTTGATTTTGTTGTTTTGGATATTGAATGCAATGTTTTGTCCTATTATTTTCGGAAGACCTTTTTTTAGAACTGTTGCTGCTGCTATTGATATGAGAGATGGGATTATTAAATATCAATTCCCACTCAAGAAAGGTATGGAACACTTCCCTAGAAAAATAAATAAGTCACCTTTTGATTCTATTATTAGGACAATTTTTGATGTTGATGCTTCTTCACTTGAAAATACTTGATGCGAGCTCTTTTTCTGCGCCTAGCTGAAACGCGTTAAAGAAAAGCAATCTTGGGAGATAACCCATATTTTATTTCTATAATTTTTTCTTTTGTTGAGTCTTGGAAGTTATTACCTATGTAATAACCTCACCTTATCCTTTTTATTTCATTTTTGTGCCAAGAATAGTCTCTATTAGGAAGAAAGTAAGATTTGGGGAAGTACCTGTCGTGAAACAGATTCTCTGTTGTCACCAAAAAAATCGTATTCACAGCCAGAATGTAATTTTTAGCTGATAATTTTTGAGCATATGCCCCGGGTTATTATATAACTTTCGTTAGTTTAGCACTTTTCGATTTGAGTAAAAGACATTTTCTAAAAAATCGATCTTTACCTACTGTTCTGTTTTTGATAGATTTCTGCCACTATTTGCATTTGGCTCTTAATCTCTTTTTTGAGTTCTTTCGAGAGAAAGAGCTTTTTGAAGAAGTTGCTATAGTAGCTAATGTTTTAATGGATGTTTGACATATGTTAAAATTGAACCCAAGTGGATTTGTTATTTTGATTACACTAATGTTGCTAATGAAAATTGTGTGAAGTTTTGTATGAAGGAAGTTTTCAAGTGTAGGGAGAGGAGAATGATGTAATGAGATGAACTATGGACAAAATCTCAAGCTTGGGATTCCCATGTCACCCCAATAAATATCCAAGAGGTACAAGCGTCAAACCTTGGGGATGCGTTGGGCATCCCCTTCTTCATCAACAAAGTATCAGGTCATCTTTCAAGACGCTATATTTTTATTGCTTCATATGCTATGTGTTGTTCTTGGAGCGTATATATTTTTGTTTGTAGTTTTATTTTGTTTTGTTTGCTGTAGCATATGGTTGGATCCCAACATATTTATTTTGGAGAATGACACACTCCATTTTAATTGCATAGAACACTCTAGTTTTCACTCATATTGTTGTGCGAGTGTTCTCTTTTGCTAGTATTGCGTTTAGCTCTGGTTTTCCACCCGTATTTTGTTCAGAGCTTGTTAGTTTTCTTTAGTTAGGTATGATTAGCTCTCTGGTCTTTATTGTTTATTATCTATGAGAGTTGTTTCAAATAAGTTGATTGATGTTGGAGACGAGTAAAATGTTTCATGTTTATAGTGATGCATAAGGAAGCTTGTTTAGACTGGTGGCATAGACTTTGGCATGTCATGTTGGATGTTATTTTAATTATATGCTTAGTAGTTATTGTTGTAGCATGACTTGTCTCAAATATCTGAGAGTGCTTAATGTGCTATTGAAATAATCATGTGTTGTTTCCATTATACAAAGCATAATATTGTGGTATTCTCCTTTGATGCTTTATTGGGTTGACTTGGCACATGTTTACATCATGTTATGACTACAAATCAGTCACTTAAAGCCTCTATGATCATTTATTTATTGAGTTGTAATATCACTTTATGCTTTGATTAATAATGTTTTGTCGTTATGCATGATTATGGTCATTATTTCTCTCTTAGTTGGTCGCTCTTCCCAGTTTTTTGCTAGCCTTCACCTGTACTGAGTATGAGCTCTAGTCGTGAATCCAACTCCTAAAAACTAAAGTTTGCCAGTTGTGTCCACCATATCTACCTATATGTGGTATTTCACCGCCACTCCAAAGTGAATTGTTTGTGTGCTACCTTTAAACCTTCAAAAACTATTACATGTTTTGTGTTTTGTTTTAGCTCATGAGAAAGTGTTGAATGCTTTATCATCTCTGTCATGTTTATTTTGGCTTCACACTTTGACTAGCATGCACAATGTGTTGGTCCTTAATTTTGCAAAATAGCAGGTGCGGGTGCCCACCCACTAAATATAAATTGAACTAATAATCTAAATCTCCTAACACACTACGTACTTGAGAAATCATGAACTTAGCTTGTTTAAAGAAAGGAGAAGAGAAACTTTATTGCTCTCTCTATGAGAGCCGCTCTTGAATCCATTAAACATGAAAGGATGATAGATCATTTGATACCATTCTTTGACATAGACATACATACCTCTCCAAATATATTTTCAACACCTCTATTGCATTCAAAATAAAAAGCTCTAGCACATGAGTAATCTTGCTTCCCTCTGCGCAGAGCCTTTATTTTACTGTTATGTTGAGTCTCCATCTGCTTACTTTATGCACCAATTATGAGAGCATAGTTGTCATTCTGAGTATAATGTGCATAGTCCCAAAATTTATTATTGATTGATTCATGATTATGTTGTTGCTTGTTCTCAAATTACTTCTATCTAGTCACCCTTTGAACTTTAAAGGTGTCCTAGTGACATAGGTATGCCGAATAGGCATGCCGAATAAAGCACATGGGTTATCTGGAAAAGACGTGAGGCCCACAACCCGAAGCTTTGGAGGCCCAGAAGCCCAGAGAACTTCAGATAACGAAAGTAGAGTTGTAATAGGAATGTTGTAGCAATATAGGAAAGACTCAACACGACTCTCGCAGTTTGTAACTTATACGGCACGAAAAGCCTCGACTCCACCTCCTATATAAAGGTGAGCCGAGGGAAAAGCAAGGGATCGAATCTGTTGTCAACAGAACCATCGAAACCTTTAGTCGTGCACCTTTGTCGGCTGAAACCCTCGAGATATACTTGCCCTATACTTCTTACGAAACCCTAAGTCTACAATCTGTAGGCATTGACGAGTTAATCTCTCGTCAATTAGTGTCGTCTGTGGGGATTGGAGGTTGCAAGGTCCTGATTACGATGGCATCGTCAACATCATCGTCAACAGCAAGCAACGCGATGGACAGAGGTAAACGATTCCAACCTGATCTCGCCGATTTTGTTCCTCACCCTCCCACCCGTTTGCATGCATATGCCGATCTAGAGGAGTCGACGGAGATGACGTTCGGGAGCTTCCGCTTCCTCGTCAGGAAAGAAGGATCGCACCATCTCGCGGCACCGATTTTTTCGGGACCGTTAGCGGTCGGATCTGATTTCTCGGGATCCTCAACATCATCTGTCGAGTCAGGCGACGAGGAAGTTTCGCTGTCATGCTTCACCAAGCTTCCCGACGGCGGAGCACTCACCGATCTGTTCGGTGACATGACTTTCGGGTCGTTCATGGACTCTGATCTGGAAAGTGACTCGGAAAGCTTCAACAACGATGACTTCACCAACCACGGCTTCACCAACTTCGACTTCATCGACAACTCTACTGCTAGTAGGGAGGTCTTCGCCGATCTATACGACGGCGTCACCGACCCTGAGGCTAACGAAAACACAGCTGCAACATACCACCAAATCTGCGTAATCGCGGGAACAAGCCATCAAGAGGATGAAGCGTCTGAGGCTTTCGACGATTTGGGCAACCCTTACGTCGATCCCGCAGATCTCACACGTGGAACCGGTAACAACTAACAAGTACATCGAAATTACGCCGCGAGAAAAAGTGCAGCTGCTGCAGGAAGCGTGGGATAGAGCTCAGAGAGCCATGGATGGTATAGAGCCGATGATCACTACAGCCACGCTAGAAGTGTTGCAAGTATATCACTATAAAATCGCTCGTTCCAGACGCGAGTTAGAAAAATTACGGAGAACACTCGACGAAAAGAAGAGCTGCAGCTGATGCGTCAAGTGAGCGCAGAAACAACCTGAGTCGGCACTCGAGGACTTCAGGAGATAGTCACAGGAATACCCACTCAAGGGCAAGATCTCGATTGGCAGGGATACCCAAGCAAGATAGGGAGAATCTGATCCAAAATCTCAACATGTCCTTTATGTCAATAGACACGAGAAGGCACATCATCCCAAAATATCCGGAGGTAGGGTATATGGCGACACATGCTTACCTAATGTAATCTAAACCACCTCAAGGAGATCCCAGGGCATTGATGCGTGTAGTTGACACGTCCGTTGGGAACCCCAAGAGGAAGGTGTGATGCGCACAGCGGCAAGTTTCCCTCAGTAAGAAACCAAGGTTTAATCGAACCAGTAGGAGTCAAGAAGCACGTTGAAGGTTGATGGCGGCGGGATGTAGTGCGGCGCAACACCGCAGATTCCGGCGCCAACGTGGAACCCGCACAACACAACCAAAGTACTTTGCCCCAACGAAACAGGTGAGGTTGTCAATCTCACCGGCTTGCTCGTAACAAAGGATTAACCGTATTGTGTGGAAGATGATTTTTTGCGAAAAACAAGTAAAACAAGTATTGCAGTGAGATTGTATGCGATGTAAAGAATAGGACCGGGGTCCACAGTTCACTAGAGGTGTCTCTCCCATAATATAAAAGCATGTTGGGTGAACAAATTACAGTCGGGCAATTGACAAATAGAGAGGGCATAACAATGCACATACATGTCATGATAAATATAGTGGGATTTAATTGGGCATTACGACAAAGTACATAGACCGCTATCCAGCATGCATCTATGCCTAAAAAGTCCACCTTCAGGTTATCATCCGAACCCCTTCCAGATATTAAGTTGCAAAACAACGGACAATTGCATTAAGTATGGTGCGTAATGTAATCAATAACTACATCCTTAGACATAGCATCAATGTTTTATCCCTAGTGGCAACAAGACATCCACAACCTTAGAACTTTCTCGTCACCGTCCTGCATTCAATGGAGGCATGAACCCACTATCGAGCATAAATACTCCCTCTTGGAGTTAAGAGCAAAAACTTGGCCAGAGCCTCTACTAATAACGGAGAGCATGCAAGATCATAAACAACACATAGGTAATAACTTGATAATTAACATAACATAGTATTCTCTATCCATCGGATCCCGACAAACACAACATATAGTATTACGGATAGATGATCTTGATCATGTTAGGCAGCTCACAAGATCCAACAATGAAGCACAATGAGGAGAAGACAACCATCTAGCTACCGCTATGGACCCATAGTCCAGGGGTAAACTACTCACTCATCACTCCGGAGGCGACCATGGCGGTGAAGAGTCCTCCGGGAGATGAATCTCCTCTCCGGCAGGGTGCCGGAGGAGATCTCCAGAATCCCCCGAGATGGGATTGGCGGCGGCGGCGTCTCAGTAAGGTTTTCCATATCGTGGCTCTCGGTACTGGGGATTTCGCGACGGAGGCTTTAAGTAGGCGGAAGGGCAACGCGGGGGGCCACACGAGGGCCCCACACGCCAGGCTGGCGCGGCCAAGGGCCAGGCCGCGCCGCCCTAGCGTGTCGGCGCCTCGTGGCCCCACTTCCTTTCCCCCTCGGTCTTCTGGAAGCTTCGTGGAAAAATAGGACCCTGGGCGTTGATTTCGTCCAATTCCGAGAATATTTCTTTACTAGGATTTCTGAAACCAAAAACAGCAGAAAACAAAGAATCGGCTCTTCGGCATCTTGTTAATAGGTTAGTTCCAGTAAAATGCACGAATATGACATAAAGTGTGCATAAAACATGTAGATATCATCAATAATGTGGCATGGAACACAAGAAATTATCGATACGTCGGAGACGTATCAGCATCCCCAAGCTTAGTTCTCGCTCGTCCCGAGCAGTAAAACGATAACAAAGATAATTTCGAAGTGACATGCCATCATAACCTTGATCATACTATTTGTAAACATATGTAATGAATGCAGCGATCAAAACAATGGTAATGACATGAGTAAACAAGTGAATCATAAAGCAAAGACTTTTCATGAATAGTACTTCAAGACAAGCATCAATAAGTCTTGCATAAGAGTTAACTCATAAAGCAATAAATCAAAGTAAAGGTATTGAAGCAACACAAGGGAAGATTAAGTTTCAGTCGTTGCTTTCAACTTGTAACATGTATATCTCATGGATAATTGTCAACATAGAGTAATATAACAAGTGCAATATGCAAGTATGTAGGAATCAATGCACAGTTCACACAAGTGTTTGCTTCTTGAGGTGGAGAGAAATAGGTGAACTGACTCAACATAAAAGGTAAAAGAATGGTCCTTCAAAGAGGAAAGCATCGATTGCTATATTTGTGCTAGAGCTTTTATTTTGAAAACATGAAACAATTTTGTCAACGGTAGTAATAAAGCATATGAGTTATGTAAATTATATCTTACAAGTTGCAAGCCTCATGCATAGTATACTAATAGTGCCCGCACCTTGTCCTAATTAGCTTGGACTACCGGATCATCGCAATACACATGTTTTAACCAAGTGTCACAATGGGGTACCTCCATGCCGCCCTGTACAAAGGTCTAAGGAGAAAGCTCACATTTTGGATTTCTCGCTTTTGATTATTCTCAACTTAGACATCCATACCGGGACAACATGGACAACATATAATGGACTCCTCTTTAATGCATAAGCATGTGGCAACAATTATTATTCTCATATGAGATTTGAGGATATATGTCCAAAACTGAAACTTCCACCATGATTCATGGCTTTAGTTAGCGGCCCAATGTTCTTCTCTAACAATATGTATGCTCCAACCATTAAGGTGGTAGATCTCTCTTACTTCGTACAAGACGGACATGCATAGCAACTCACATGATATTCAACAAAGAATAGTTGATGGCGTCCCCAGAAACATGGTTATCGCACAACAAGCAACTTAATAAGAGATAAAGTGCATAAGTACATATTCAATACCACAATAGTTTTAAGCTATTTGTCCCATGAGCTATATATTGTAAAGGCGAATGATGGAATTTTAAAGGTAGCACTCAAGCAATTTACTTTGGAATGGCGGATAAATACCATGTAGTAGGTAGGTATGGTGGACACAAATGGCATAGTAGTTGGCTCAAGGATTTTGGATGCATGAGAAGTAATCCCTCTCGATACAAGGTTTAGGCTAGCAAGGTTATTTGAAACAAACACAAGGATGAACGGTGCAGTAAAAACTCACATAAAAGACATATTGTAAACATTATAAGACTCTACACCGTCTTCCTTGTTGTTCAAAACTCAATACTAGAAATTATCTAGACTTTAGAGAGACCAAATATGCAAACCAAATTTTAGCAAGCTCTATGTATTTCTTCATTAATGGGTGCAAAGTATATGATGCAAGAGCTTAAACATGAGCATAACAATTGCCAAGTATCAAATTATTCAAGACATTTTAGAATTACTACATGTAGCATTTCCCGATTCCAACCATATAACAATTTAACGAAGAAGAAACTTTGCCATGAATACTATGAGTAAAGCCTAAGGACATACTTGTCCATATGCAACAGCGGAGCGTGTCTCTCTCCCATACAGTGAATGCTAGGATCCATTTAATTCAAACAAAAACAAAAAAAAAAAAAAACAAACCGACGCTCCAAGCAAAGCACATAAGATGTGACGGAATAAAAATATAGTTTCAGGGGAGGAACCTGATAATGTTGTCGATGAAGAAGGGGATGCCTTGGGCATCCCCAAGCTTAGACGCTTGAGTCTTCTTAGAATATGCAGGGGTGAACCACCGGGGCATCCCCAAGCTTAGAGCTTTCACTCTCCTTGATCATATTGCATCATACTCCTCTCTTGATCCTTGAAAACTTCCTCCACGCCAAACTCGAAACAACTCATTAGAGGGTTAGTGGACAATAAAAATTAACATGTTCAGAGGTGACACAATCATTCTTAACACTTCTGGACATTGCATAAGGCTACTGGACATTAATGGATCAAAGAAATTCATCCAACATAGCAAAAGAGGCAATGCGAAATAAAAGGCAGAATCTGTCAAAACAGAACAGTCCGTAAAGATGGATTTTATTGAGGCACCAGACTTGCTCAAATGAAAATGCCCAAATTGAATGGAAGTTGCGTACATATCTGAGGATCACTCACGTAAATTGGCATAATTTTCTGAGTTACCTACAGAGAATTAGGCCCAGATTCGTGACAGAGAAAGAAATCCGTTTCTGCGCAGTAATCCAAATCTAGTATTCACTTTACCATCAAAGACTTTACTTGGCACAACAAAACATAAAACTAAGATAAGGAGAGGTTGCTATAGTAGTAAACAACTTCCAAGACTCAAATATAAAACAAAAATACTGTAGTAAAAACATGGGTTGTCTCCCATAAGCGCTTTTCTTTAACGCCTTTCAGCTAGGCGCAGAAAGTGTAAATCAAGTAACATCAAGAGACGAAGCATCAACATCATAATTTGTTCTAATAAAAGAATAATAAGGTAACTTCATTCTCTTTCTAGGGAAGTGTTCCATACCTTTCTTGAGAGGAAATTGATATTTAATATTACCTTCCTTCATATCAATAGTAGCACCAACGGTTCGAAGAAAAGGTCTTCCCAATATAATGGGGCAAGATGCATTGCATTCAATATCCAAGACAACAAAATCAACGGGGACAAGGTTATTGTTAACCATAATATGAACATTATCAACTCTCCCCAAAGGTTTATTTTTAGCATTATCAGCTGAGATTAACATCCAAATAACAATTTTTCAATGGTGGCAAGTCAAGCATATCATAGACTTTCTTAGGCATAACGAAATACTTGCACCAAGATCACATAAAGCATTACAATCAAAATCATTGACCCTCATTTTAATGATGGGCTCCCAACCATCCTCTAGCTTTCTAGGAATAGAAGTTTCAAGTTTTAGTTTCTCTTCTCTAGCTTTTATGAGAGCATTTGTAATATGTTTTGTGAAAGCCAAGTTTACAACGCTAGCATTGGGACTCTTAGCAAGTTTTTGTAAGAACTTTATAACTTCAGAGATGTGGCAATCATCAAAATCTAAATCGTTATGAGCTACAGCAATGGGATCATCATCCCCAAGGTTGGAAAAAATTTGAGCAGTTTTATCACAGGCAGTTTCAGCAGTTTTAGCAATTTCAGGTAATTTTGCGCGCTTTGCACTAGGAGTAGAAACATTACCAACACCAATTATTTTACCATTGATAGTAGGAGGTGCAGCAATATGTGAATCATTAGCATTGCTAGTGGTGGTAATAGTCCAAACTTTAGCTACATTTTTCTCTTTAGCTAGTTTTTCATTTTCTTCTCTATCCCACCTAGCACGCAGTTCAGCCATTAATCTTATATTCTCATTAATTCTAACTTGGATGGGATTTGTTGTAGTAACAATTTTATTTTCAATATCCCTATTAAGCATAACTTTCGATTTCAAAAGATCAACATCAGAGGCAAGACTATCAACCTTAGAAGCGAGAATATCAATTTTATTGAGCTTTTCCTCAACAGATTTGTTAAAGGCAGGTTTGTGTACTAATAAATTCTTTAAGCATAGCTTCAAGTCCAGGGGTGTGTTCCTATTATTATTGTAAGAATTCCCATAAGAATTAGCATAACCGTTACCATTATTATAAGGATATGGCCTATAGTTATTACTAGAATTGTTCCGATAAGCATTGTTGTTGAAATTATTATTTTTAATGAAGTTTACATCAACATGTTCTTCTTGGGCAACCAATGAAGTTAACGGAACATTATTAGGATCAACATTAGTCCTATCATTCACAAGCATAGACATAATAGCATCAATCTTATCATTCAAGGAAGAGGACTCTTCAACAGAATTTACCTTCTTACCTTGTGGAGCTCTTTCCGTGTGCCATTCAGAGTAATTAATCATCATATTATCAAGGAGCTTTGTTGCTTCACCAAGAGTGATGGACATAAAGGTACCTCCAGCAGCTGAATCCAATAAATTCCGCGAAGAAAAATTTAGTCCTGCATAGAAGGTTTGGATGATCATCCAAGTAGTCGATCCATGGGCTGGGCAATTTTTAACCAAAGATTTCATTCTTTCCCAAGCTTGAGCAACATGTTCATTATCCAATTGTTTAAAATTCATTATGCTACTTCTCAAAGATATAATTTTAGCAGGGGATAATATCTACCAAGAAAGGCATCCTTGCATTTAGTCCAGGAATCAATACTATTCTTAGGCAGAGATAGCAACCAATCTTTAGCTCTTCCTCTTAATGAGAAAGGAAACAATTTAAATTTAATAATATCACCATCTACATCCTTATACTTTTGCATTTCACATAGTTCAACAAAATTATTAAGATGGGCAGCAGCATCATCGGAACTAACACTGAGAAAATTGCTCTCGCATAACAAGATTCGAGTAAAGCAGGTTTAATTTCAAAGAATTCTCGCTGTAGTAGCGAGTGGAGCAATAGGTGTGCATAAGAAATCATTATTATTTGTGGTTGTGAAGTCACACAACTTAGTATTTTCAGGAGTAGCCATTTTAGCAGTAGTAAATAAAGCAAACTAGATAAAGTAAATGCAAGTAACTAATTTTTTTTGTGTTTTAGATATAGAAAGCAAGACAGTAAATAAAGTAAAGCTAGCAACTAATTTTTTTGTGTTTTGATATAATGCAGCAAACAAAGTAGTAAATAAAATAAAGCAAGACAAAAACAAAGTAAAGAGATTGGGAAGTGGAGACTCCCCTTGCAGCGTGTCTTGATCTCCCCGGCAACGGCGCTAGAAATTTGCTTGATGCGTGTAGTTGACACGTCCGTTGGGAACCCCAAGAGGAAGGTGTGATGCGCACAGCGGCAAGTTTCCTCGATAAGAAACCAAGGTTTAATCGAACCAAGAGGGAGTCAAGAAGCACGTTGAAGGTTGATGGCGGCGGGATGTAGTGCGGCGCAACACCGGAGATTCCGGCGCCAACGTGGAACCCGCACAACACAACCAAAGTACTTTGCCCCAACGAAACGAGTGAGGTTGTCAATCTCACCGGCTTGCTGTAACAAAGGATTAACCGTATTGTGTGGAAGATGATTGTTTGCGAAAAACAGTAAAACAAGTATTGCGATAGATTGTATGCGATGTAAAGAATAGGACCGGGGTCCACAATTCACTAGAGGTGTCTCTCCCATAAGATAAAAGCATGTTGGGTGAACAAATTACAGTCGGGCAATTGACAAATAGTGAGGGCATAACAATGCACATACGACAAAGTACATAGACCGCTATCCAGCATGATAAATATAGTGAGATTTAATTGGGCATTACGACAAAGTACATAGACCGCTATCCAGCATGCATCTATGCCTAAAAAGTCCACCTTCAGGTTATCATCCGAACCCCTTCCAGTATTAAGTTGCAAAACAACGGACAATTGCATTAAGTATGGTGCGTAATGTAATCAATAACTACATCCTTAGACATAGCATCAATGTTTTATCCCTAGTGGCAACAAGACATCCACAACCTTAGAACTTTCTGTCACTCGTCCCGCATTCAATGGAGGCATGAACCCACTATCGAGCATAAATACTCCCTCTTGGAGTTAAGAGCAAAAACTTGGCCGGAGCCTCTACTAATAACGGAGAGAATGCAAGATCATAAACAACACATAGGTAATAACTTGATAATTAACATAACATAGTATTCTCTATCCATCGGATCCCGACAAACACAACATATAGTATTACGGATAGATGATCTTGATCATGTTAGGCAGCTCACAAGATCCAACAATGAAGCACAATGAGGAGAAGACAACCATCTAGCTACTGCTATGGACCCATAGTCCAGGAGTGAACTACTCACTCATCACTCCGGAGGCGACCATGGCGGTGAAGAGTCCTCCGGGAGATGAATCCCCTCTCCGGCAGGGTGCCGGAGGAGATCTCAAGAATCCCCCGAGATGGGATTGGCGGCGGCGGCGTCTCAGTAAGGTTTTCCGTATCGTGGCTCTCGGATCGGGGGTTTCGCGACGGAGGCTTTAAGTAGGCGGAAGGGCAACGCGGGGGCCACACGAGGGCCCCACACGCCAGGCTGGCGCGGCCAAGGGCTAGGCCGCGCCGCCCTAGCGTGTCGGCGCCTCGTGGCCCCACTTCCTTTCCCCCTCGGTCTTCTGGAAGCTTCGTGGCAAAATAGGACCCTGGGCGTTGATTTCGTCCAATTCCGAGAATATTTCTTTACTAGGATTTCGAAACCAAAAACAGCGAGAACAAAGAATCGGCTCTTCGGCATCTTGTTAATAGGTTAGTTCCAGAAAATGCACGAATATGACATAAAGTGTGCATAAAACATGTAGATATCATCAATAATGTGGCATGGAACACAAGAAATTATCGATACGTCGGAGACGTATCAGGCATCACTGTACCAGATGGCTATGGCAGGAGTCAGTGTTATGGGGGCAGCGATAGCAGGAAGAGAAGTTGCACCACAACCCGAAGTTCTCCATGCAGAAACAATCCAAGACAAAATAGTCCCCGACCCACTGCGGTGGCGGCGCGAGACTCTCCAAGAGAAGGTGACGCAAGGAACACGGTGACTCAAACTCGAATCGACGGGGCACGTGAGGAGATGAGTCGCGAAAATAGAACACGAGAACGTCGACATTCGCCAGAAGTTAATGATAAGGACTTGTGCGGACTCTCTTGCTTTACTCGACGGGTTCGCAAAACTTGAGTGCCCACTACTTTCAAGTTACCTGATAACTATAAAAAGTTCGATGGGATGCAAGATACAGAGAATTGGCTAGTCGATTATCTGGAGACAGTGAAGTTGATGCGCGGAACCAGAGCAATAGCCATGCAAAGCATTCAGGCCCACCTCACTAGAGCCGCAAGATCCAGGATGAAGAAGCTACCAGAAGGATCCATCGATAGCTGGGAAACTTTCGAGGATTTGTTCGTGAGGAGTTTCCATTCCACGTGCAAAAAACCTGCATTAATAGAGCAGTTAAGGACTTGCAAGCAGAAGTCGGATGAATCGATGAGGATGTACATTCAGCAGTGGAGCATCATTAAAAAACTCTGCTGAGCACGTGTCTGATGAAAGAGCAATCGATGTGTTTGTTGGAGGAACCCGAAGAAGACACTAGTAACATTTGGCTAGTCCATAACGATTTTAGTTCGTCAGCGAATGTGCAAAATCCGTCATGGAGGCCTCATGCTGACGGTTTGCAGGACCGTGGCGAACCTCGCGTCACAAATGGCTAGGCTGACAGTTATATTGTGCCGTCACGAATCCATAACGGATTTGTGTTGGCCCAGAGCCCGCCTGGCCCAAGTAGTTGTGACACAAATAACCGTCATGAGCCGGCTCCCCTCACCGGCGACCACCGTGTTAGGTGTGTGAGGCCAATGATTACCATGTTGGGACAATGATTGACTTGTCAGACCAATCATTAAGCTGCCAGTCCGGTCGACTCTAAGCTTTGTCATCTAGCCTGACGCCAGCATCGCTATGGCATGGGTAACGTGGCACATTAGGAAGCCAACACGTGTCTGTCTGATGACGATAGCCTTACCAAATGAAGCGTGCCACGTCGACAAATGAATAAGGACACATTATCCAATAGCATCTCAATTCGTGGACAAATAGTAATAGGGCAAGAGGACCAGTAGTATTTCGACACGTGCCAATTTTAGGCCGACAAACTTTACACACCGACACGTGGCCCATCCCGTTGACTGACACGTGTCTGTACTAACATTGCTCTCTCCGCCAGGTGGACGAGTAAGAAATAGCCACGTGTTCGGAATCAACAATGCGAGGCCTGCTTATAGTTGGGCCGTATTTCAAGTTCGGCCCAGGTAAAAATAGGCACGTTGGAAGCCCGCAAAGCGAGGCCTGCTTACTTATGCGCTGGTTTTCTAGTTCGGCCCAATAAAAATTATGACACTGCCCTTTATGAAGCGAGAAATTTATATGTTCACGGCTGGATTATATTCGGCCCAGTTTGCCAGTTTAATACATGACACGGTGTGCCCACGGCCCATCATATAAAAGATATCAGCCTGCTATGATAAATTACAGACCCAGGAATACGCATCGTACATGACATAAAACGGCCCAATGGAATTGCTTGCAGAAATAGAAGCCATGAAAGGCATATATAATAATATAATTACATTGAACGAGAATTATTACAAGCATACACACATCACAGTTAAACGAGTATAGTTGCAGGAACATTAGTTTAATGTGGACCATAACCATCCAACCATCTAAACCAGTAGTTCAACATCGCACCACCAAAATAACAGTTCAGCCAATAACCAGCCAACCATCAAAAGCAACCATTGAACATCGCAGCACCAGTCCATCATAGCCATTATATGGGTTTGGAAGTCTACCTTTACTCGTGAATGAACCTGAGCAACTCCTCCATCTTTGCATATATCCCAGAGTGCAGGTCTTCATTTTCCTTCATCTTGCTGGCCAATTGATTTATTTGATTGCGCTAGGTGTTGACAAGATCCTCTAGTTCTGCAGTTACCATCTTCTCTTTTTGTGGGCCCGACGGGGTTGGGACCAGGGACCCACCAAGCTCTGACATACGTGCCCCACAAGTTCTGACATATTGGGTCCACACTCTAGCATGTTGAGCCCACCAAGCTCGGGCATGCTTGGACCCACCAGGCTCTAACATGCGGACCCCACATATCTCTAGCATGTCGGTCCCACTAAAATTGTCATACGTGGGTCCCACCAGGCTGACATGCGTCCTCCACAGATCTCTGGCATGCTGGACCCACCAAAACTCTTAGAGAAGGGTCCCAACAGGCTCTAACCTGCGGGGCCATGCGTCCAGAATTGATGGCAGGCAGACACTTGTGCTGGCACGTGCGCAAAAAATTGGCATGGAAACTGACATGTGGAACCCATGTTGGTGGTACTGATAGTTTTGGGCCACTTCGCATGCTGGGAGGCTATCGAAACAGGCGGCCCCACGCAGGTGGGTCGTGTCGGTACCTGACATGTGGGCCCGAGTGCTACAGGCCAGGCACATGTGTGCAGACAGTGGTTGTCTCCCCTTACAAATATGGATCCCAGTGTTGCAGGCCTTGGACTGTTCTGCGGGCAGACAAAAAAGTACGTGAACAGGAGCGTGCAGAGTGTGGGTCAGGTGTGTCCACCGGCCCGAAGCCAAGTTGTTGTGACACCCCCTGCTAACTCCGCAGTTCGGGCCACCCACCAGTACTCGCGACGCTCATTTCTGCACAATCATTGACGTTTAGACCTTGCCCGTCACTAATTTTTCGGGCGAGTGGCCCAAATCGCCATCTGTGACGCAAAAATGCCCTATCGTCATAGAAAAAGACAATCACTGATGGATTTCTCAATCGTCAGTATCATACCGTCATTGAAGACCCATACGTTACTAGTGAAAGATCTAATCGAATAATTGGGTAGGTCCAACCCAAGAACAATAGCAGACCTCATGGAAATAACGAATCGCTGGCCTGACGGGGAAGATGATGTTCATAACAAACGACAGAGGTCACCTGGAAAGGATCGCAACGGAAACAACAATCAAAATAGGCGAAGTTTTCGCCACTTCACAGATTATGACGGTCCCAGCCAAGTAGCGGCTAGCTTCCGAGGAAATAGTGGAGGAAACCATCGTGATGATTACCAAAGGGGTAACGATCAACACAATGATCACAGAGATGCACCGAGTTCCAGCAGACAAAATAATCGGTCAAGGTTTCCAAGGCCATACAACATGTCACCCAAAGATCTGTTGAATGGGCCGTGCCAGATGCACTTCTACCTTGACAATGATGGAAAGAGACAGTCGGGTCATCTTCAGAAAGACTGCCAAACTTCCCAAGCTTTGCGGGATATACGGAGAATGCAAACACGCAAGCAGCAAACAGGGGATATGCGCAGGGGCCAAGGAGTGAAGTTCACCTGCCACCACCACCCGCAATTACCAGTGCAAACCAACATCAGTTGCAACTTGCGGCGCCTCTGGGAAACAATGGCGACTTCATAGATACAACAGGAGCAGTGTCGACGATACAGAATGACAGACCTTCGAATAGATCGCATAAGTTAATTTCACGACAGGTGTACATGGCAGAAAAGTCTCCTCCACCAACCACTGAGTACCTCAATTGGTCGGGACAACCAACAGGATTGACTCCAGAGGATCATCTACCTCAAGTTCCACGGCTAGGGCAATCAGCTATGATCCTACCGGCGGTCATCGCGGGATATGATGTCTCCCGCATATTCATAGATGGAGGGAGCAGTTTGAATCTCATATACACGGATACATTGCGGAAGATGAATATCTCTCTGGCAAACTTGACACCAACGGACACGCGTTTTCACGGCATTGCACCCGAGAAACCAAAGTATCCTCTGGGCAAGATCGCACTTGATGTGCATTTTGGAACACGAGAAAACTGTAGGAAGGAGAAGTTGGAGTTCGAAGTCATCGAATGACCGTCACAGTATCACGCCCTCTTGGGACGACCCGCATATGCCAGATTTATGGCCGTGCCCCACTACACGTACTTACTATGGAGAATCCCTGGACCTAAGGCCCAATAACAGTCAAAGGAAGTTTTTCTATGGCAGATAAATGCGACAAGGATTTCCACAAGCTCTCTGAAACATTCGGGATGCAGGCTAAGTATGAGGCATCCAAGCTCACTACCAACTACGATGTGTTGCCTGACGGAGGTAGATCCTTGCAAGAGCAAGCTTTCGACACCTCCAAGAATTCTAGGGAAGTGCAGATCCACCCGATAGATCCTAAAAAGACGACGTCCATCGCTTCCAACTTGGACAGCGCATAGGAAAGCGCGCTCGTTGAGTTCCTCCGTGAGTGCTGGGAAATCTTCGCATGGTGTTCAGCTGACATGCCAGGAGTACCCAGGGAAATTGCAGAGCACCCTCTCAATCTTGATCCAACAGCTAGACCAATTCGACAACCTTTGCGGCGATTCTTCGAGCCAAACCGCAAAGCTATGCTATCTGAGATCCGTTGACTTAAAGAAGCGGGTTTCATCAAGGAACTACACACTGAAGCCACATGGGTCGCTAATCCAGTGCTGGTCCCGAAGAAAAACACTGAAGTCCTTCGCATGTGCGTCGATTTCACGTGTCTCAACAAACATTGTCCAAAGGATCACTTTCCCCTCCCGATGATCGACCAAATTATCGATTCCACGACAGTTTGTGAACGTCTTTCCTTCCTCGACGCGTATTCTGGTTACAATCATATCCGTTTGAAAGAAGAAGATGAAGTCAAAACATCTTTCATATCCCCTTATGGCGTGTTCTACTACAGAACAATGCCTTTCGGGTTGAAAAACACGGGAGCCACATATCATAGGATGATGCAGAAGTGTCTGGCCATGCAGATCGGGAAAAACATCCAAGTTTACATCGACGACATAGTCATAATAGAAAAGCAAGGGTCATCCCTCATTGATGGTCTTAGGGAGACTTTCGACAACCTCGACAAATTCCGTCTCAAGCTGAACCTGACAAAGTGTTCCTTTGGTGTTCCTGCGTGAGAACTCCTCGGATACTTGGTGTCAGCCAGAGGAATCGAGGCCAATCCAGAGAAAATACAAGCTATCTTGACGATGAGAAAACCAACCAAGCTCAAAGAGATACAACAGTTAACTGGACGAGTCGCAGCTCTGAGCAGGTTCGTCACAAGATTAGGAGAAAAAGCGCTGCCCTTTTACGCGCTCATCAAGCAAGGAGAAAAGTTCGTGTGGAACGAGGAGGTAGAGAAGGCTTTTGAGCATCTGAAGCGTACAATGTTGACACCTCCAGCATTGGTGGCACCACGAGAAAAAGAACCTCTGTTGCTATATATTGCGGCCACACCTCAAGTGGTTAGCATGGTTCTCGTGGTAGAACAAGAGGAAGAAGGGAAAATTCATGGGGTTCAACGACCAATATATTTCCTCAGCGAAGTCTTATCACAATCCAAGCAGCGCTACCCGCACCATCAGAAGTTGGCATATGGAGTTTTTATGTCAGCACGAAAGATAAGACACTATTTTTCGGCACACCCGATAATAGTGATCGACGAGGCACCTCTCTCGAACATATTGAACAATCAGGAAGCCACAGGACGTGTTTCCCTTTGGGGAATCGAGCTTTCCCCTCAGGACATCACATATGAAAAAGAAAGGCAATCAAGTCGCAAATTTTGCCGAACTTTGTTTGCAGAGTGGATGAAAATCCAAAACACGTGACCCCCAGATTTAACGAGTACCTGGCATATGAACTTTGAAGGGTCCAAGAGATTGAAAGGAGCGGGAGCAGGCGTGGTACTTGTTTCACCACAAGGTGACAAGGTGAAGTATATATTGCGGACGACCTTCCCAACGCATCAAACAATGAAGCAGAATACGAAGCCCTTATTCACAGGGTGAAGATGGCAAAAGCGTGCGGCACTACTTGCCTAAAAAAAATCGGTGACTCCTAGCTGGTTGCTCAGCAGGTGATGAAAAAGTGTGATGCAGTCAATGACAATATGATAGCATACAAGGAGGTGTATAATGAACTCGAGAAAACCTTCGATGGTTGTGAAGTCAATCACGTGAGCAGGCTCAGCAACGACGAGGCTGACGTTTTGGAAAATATCGGCTTGCAATGTCTGCCCATACCACCCGGAGTTTTCTGGGAAGAAATTACCGAAAGATCAACCAAGTCAAAGAAGGCACCGAAGCAGCCAAAGAAAAAGGAGAAACCCAAGAAAGACTCGGGGGCTCCATCAGCTCCAGAAACACATATGTCGGATGACGAGGAAGAAATAGAGGAGGTCATGAATCCAAGTTCCCTGGATGCAGGTATACTTGACATACATCATGTAGAAAGAAATACCTGAAGATCCGGTCGAGGCAAGACGAGTTATTCGACGATCTAAGGCGTTCACCATGGTCAAAGGAGAATTATACAAGCGAAGCATATCGAGTTTGCTGCAGAGGTGTGTTACACCCAAGGAAGGGCGAGTTATAATGAAAGACATACACGAAGGAATATGTGGCCACCACGCGAGCAGTTGAGCAATAGCAGCCAAAGTTTTTTGTGCATGATTTTATTGGCTGACAACAATAGAGGATGCAAAGGACATCGTGCGCACCTGAGAATCTTGTGAGAGTCGCATCTAAGCCTCACTCTCCAGTAGCAGAATTAATGCCAATACCCTTGGCATGGCCTTTCGCACAATGGGGACTAGACATGGTGGAAAAATTGCACAAGTCCTAGCCAGGAGGACACGTATATTTGCTTGTGGCTGCTAAGTGGATTGAAGCGGTACCTGTAACTTCGGAAGACGCAACATCAGCAGTAAACTTCATCAAGGGGATAGTTTTTCGGTTCGGCGTCCCCAACAGCATAGTCATGGACAATGGCAGCAACATCACTTCCCGAGAATTCAAGGACTATTGTGAAGGTGTAGGCATCAAGTTGCAGTTTGCTTCGGTGGCGCATCCGCAAACCAATGGTCAAGTCAAAAAGGCAAACTGTCTCATCTGAAATGGCCTCAAGAAACGTCTGTTGGCACCGCTTGAAAAAGAGCGACACACCTGGGTTGACGAGTTGCCCTATGTATTGTGGAGCTTACGAACAACACCAAACGCAGCAACTCAAGAAACTCCGTTTTTTCTGGTCAATGGAGCTGAAGAAGTGCTCCCGATAGGAATAGAACACAACTCTCCCAGCATTGTGGAATATGAAGGAGAAGCTTCACAGAAGGAACTAGAGGATGATGTTGACGCAATTGATGAATCAAGAGATGTGGTGCTGTCAAGAGTAAGTGCATACCAGCAGAACCTCAAAAATTATCACAACCAACGTTTGCAGCCCAAATCATTTGAAGTCGGCGATCTAGTCCTTCGACTCAAGCAAGATGGAGACGAGAAGCTGGAATCTCCATGGTTGGGACCATATATCATTACTGAAGTTATTCCGGGAGGAGCATATCGACTGAAGGACAAGAAGACGGGCAAGGACGAGCCGAACCCATGGAATGTTGCGTAGCTGCGACATTTTTATGCCTAGAAGGAAATCAATATAGTACCAACTATGTAAACATACATTGTATTTGAAGAGCTCGCAAATTTTCGGACACACTCTTTTCCTGTCAGGGCACCGAGTGGGGCTGAAAGGTTTTTAATGAGGCGGGCTTGCGATGCTTCAATATAGCATGGTTGAAATAAAAATAGTGATGATATATATTTCTCTCTTTACGAGCAACGCTCGGGGGCTTGAACCTGAAAAACTTACAATATATTCGACTTCGGTACACTTATCAATATACACGCCTTGGTTCTACAAATACCTCGTGAAAAGTAAAATACAATCATGCCACCCGAGATACTCGGGGGCTAGTTGGAAAAACACATTACAAATAGAAGACTTTGCTATGACTTCACCCGTCTCGAAGAAATTGACAACAATATAGATATACGACAAATATACATAGACAACATTGCGTCTTGGTCAAAAACTCACGCACTAAGGAAGTTCTATATCCACCTATCTATATTTTCTCTAGAAGCAAGTATATTTTTTGTCGAGTCATCGTATCGATAATCCTTGAAGAAATTGGCGTCCACCTTAAGGAGTTCATCAATCATTTTTTCGGCAATTGGAGACACGGCCGCATTGTGCTTGTCAATGTTTACCCTCCTCTTCGACATCTTGAGAAGAAGACTCTCGAAGATTTTCTCAAAATCCAACTTTGAGTGGCAAATCTTCAACCAAATTAAAGCAAACTTGGCACCAGCCACCATTTGAGCCTTCACGAATTCGTGGATATTGCGCACGTCCTTGAATTTGCCCATGATCTCGGTAAGACTATCGGGCTGAGGGTTCCGAGGAAACATGGCATTACACACCATGGCCAAGGTACTGTTGCAGAAGTCAAGAAATTCTCGAGTTGGGCTGGCTCGATCTTGAAATTGAACAATACGGCGAGTGCGATTTTCATCCACCCAAAAATCAATGTCATTAGCCTTGGCAAGTCGAAGAAGGGATTCAACTCGCAAATTAACTCTTTGTTCTTCGGCGGTAGCATCCAGGAACGAACCTATGAGAAACAAAAAAGGAAAAGCAATATAGCGCAAGGAGGGATACAAAAAAACAACAAAGAAACAATGAGTCAGAAGTGACATACCCGCCATATCTTGACTTGCGTCAGTCATCAGGTCAAGCATATAACTTTCGCGCTGAGAAGATTGAGCGGCGTCAACATTCACAGATTCCTTCAATTCGAGAGCTTCTTGCGCTTGACAAAGAGCAGCTTGTTCCCGAACAGAGGATTTATGAGATTGTTCTAAAATAGTTACAATTTGCTTTTTCATCGACTGCAAGTGTTGTCGCAGGTCAGCTATCTCTTGGTCGATAGATCTAGGACACGACGAAGCATCCAAAGAAGCAACACCAGGTACCCTCGCAGAATGGGAGGTAGCAGGAGAAGCGTCAGAAGGACCAACTCCATTATAATTGTCGAAAATTAACTGGAAGAGAAGAAAGTATAGACATCAATCATTCGGTAAGACACGTTTTTTTTCATTCATATTCAGAGCACATTACATAAAACGAGTATTTAAAAAATACGTCTCATAGGGAGCCTACACAAATGGCCGGGAGCAGCAAAAGGCAACAGTATCTATGATGCGTGCAGTTGACACACGTCCGTTGGGAACCCCAAGAGGAAGGTGTGATGCAGACAGTAGCAAGTTTTCCTTCAGAAAGAAACCAAGGTTTATCGAACCAGGAGGAGCCAAGAAGCACGTTGAAGGTTGATGGTGGCGGAATGTAATGCGGCGCAACACCGGGGATTCCGGCGCCAACGTGGAACCCGCACAACACAACCAAAGTACTTTGCCCCAACGAAACAAAGTGAGGTTGTCAATCTCACCGGCTTGCTCGTAACAAAGGATTTACCGTATTGTGTGGAAGATGATTGTTTGCGTAAAACAAGAAAACAAGTATTGCGATGAGATTGTATGCGATGTAAAGAATAGGACCGGGGTCCACAGTTCACTAGAGGTGTCTCTCCCATAAGATAAAAGCATGTTGGGTGAACAAATTACAGTCGGGCAATTGACAAATAGAGAGGGCATAACAATGCACATACATGATATGATAAATATAGTGAGATTTAATTGGGCATTACGACAAAGTACATAGACCGCTCTCCAGCATGCATCTATGCCTAAAAAGTCCACCTTCGGGTTATCATCCGAACCCCTTCTAGTATTAAGTTGCAAAACAACAGACAATTGCATTAAGTATGGTGCGTAATGTAATCAATAACTACATCCTTAGACATAGCATCAATGTTTTATCCCTAGTGGCAACAGCACATCCACAACCTTAGAACTTTCCGTCACTCGTCCCGCATTTAATGGAGGCATGAACCCACTATCGAGCATAAATACTCCCTCTTGGAGTTAAGAGCAAAAACTTGGCCAGAGCCTCTACTAATAACGGAGAGCATGAAAGATCATAAACAACACATAGGTAATAACTTGATAAGTAACATAACATAGTATTCTCTATCCATCGGATCCCGACAAACACAACATATAGTATTACAGATAGATGATCTTGATCATGTTAGGCAGCTCACAAGATCCAACAATGAAGCACAATGAGGAGAAGACAACCATCTAGCTACTGCTATGGACCCATAGTCCAGGGGTGAACTACTCACTCATCACTCCGGAGGCGATCATGGCGATGAAGAGTCCTCCGCGAGATGAATCCCCTCTCCAGCGAGGTGCCGGAGGTGATCTCCGTAATCCCCCGAGATGGGATTGGCGGCGGCGGCGTCTCGTAAGGTTTTCCGTATCGTGGCTCTCGGTACCGGGGGTTTCGCGACGGAGGCTTTAAGTAGGCGGAAGGGCAACGCGGGGGCCACACGAGGGCCCCACACGCCGGGCTGGCGCGGCCAGGGGCCAGGCCGCGCCGCCCTAGCGTGTCGGCGCCTCGTGGCCCCACTTCCTTTCCCCTCGGTCTTCTGGAAGCTTCGTGCAAAAATAGGACCCTGGGCGTTGATTTTGTCCAATTCCGAGAATATTTCTTTACTAGGATTTCTGAAACCAAAACAGTAGAAAACAGCAACTGGCTCTTTGGCATCTCGTTAATAGGTTAGTGCCGGAAAATGCATAAATACGACATATAATGTGTATAAAACATGTAGATATCATCAATAATGTAGCATGGAACATAAGAAATTATCGATACGTCGGAGACGTATCAGCATCCCCAAGCTTAGTTCTACTCGTCCCGAGCAGGTAAACGATAACAAAGATAATTTCTGGAGTGACATGCCATCATAACCTTTATCATACTATTGTAAGCATATGTAATGAATGCAACGATCAAAACAATGGTAGTGACATGAGTAAATAACTAAATCATAGAGCAAAGACTTTTCATGAATAGTACTTCAAGACAAGCATCAATAAGTCTTGCATAAGAGTTAACTCATAAAGCAATAAATCAAAGTAAAGGTATTGAAGCAACACAAAGGAAGATTAAGTTTCAGCGGTTGCTTTCAACTTGTAACATGTATATCTCATGGATAATTGTCAACATAGAGTAATATAATAAGTGCAATATGCAAGTATGTAGGAATCAATGCACAGTTCACACAAGTGTTTGCTTCTTGAGGTGGAGAGAGATAGGTGAACTGACTCAACATAAAAAGTAAAAGAAAGGTCCTTCAAAGAGGAAAGCATCGATTGCTATATTTGTGCTAGAGCTTTTATTTTGAAAACATGAAACAATTTTGTCAACGGTAGTAATAAAGCATATGAGTTATGTAAATTATATCTTACAAGTTGCAAGCCTCATGCATAGTATACTAATAGTGCCCGCACCTTGTCCTAATTAGCTTGGACTACCGGATCATCGCAATACACATGTTTTAACCAAGTGTCACAATGGGGTACCTCCATGCCGCCTGTACAAAGGTCTAAGGAGAAAGCTCGCATTTTGGATTTCTCGCTTTTGATTATTCTCAACTTAGACATCCATACCGGGACAACATGGACAACAGATAATGGACTCCTCTTTAATGCATAAGCATGTGGCAACAATTAGTGTTCTCATATGAGATTGAGGATATATGTCCAAAACTGAAACTTCCACCATGAATCATGGCTTTAGTTAGTGGCCCAATGTTCTTCTCTAACAATATGCATGCTCCAACCATTAAGGTGGTAGATCTCTCTTACTTCAGACAAGACGGATATGCATAGCAACTCACATGATATTCAACAAAGAATAGTTGATGGCGTCCCCGTAAACATGGTTATCGCACAACAAGCAACTTAATAAGAGATAAAGTGCATAAGTACATATTCAATACCACAATAGTTTTTAAGCTATTTGTCCCATGAGCTATATATTGCAAAGGTGAATGATGGAAATTTTAAAGGTAGCACTCAAGCAATTTACTTTGGAATGGCGGAGAAATACCATGTAGTAGGTAGGTATGGTGGACACAAATGGCATAGTGGTTGGCTCAAGGATTTTGGATGCATGAGAAGTATTCCCTCTCGATACAAGGTTTAGGCTAGCAAGGTTATTTTGAAACAAACACAAGGATGAACATTGCAGCAAAACTCACATAAAAGACACATTGTAAACATTATAATACTCTACACCGTCTTCCTTGTTGTTCAAAGCTCAATACTAGATATTATCTAGACTTTAGAGAGACCAAATATGCAAACCAAATTAGCAAGCTCTATGTGTTTCTTCATTAATAGGTGCAAAGTATATGATGCAAGAGCTTAAACATGAGCACAACAATTGCCAAGTATCAAATTATTCAAGACATTTTAGAATTACTACATGTAGCATTTCCCGATTCCAACCATATAACAGTTTAACGAAGAAGATTCAACCTTCGCCATGAATACTATGAGTAAAGCCTAAGGACATATTTGTCCATATGCAACAGCGGAGCGTGTCTCTCTCCCACACAATGAATGCTAGGATCCATTTTATTCAAACAAAAACAAAAACAAACAGACGCTCCAAGCAAAGTACATAAGATGTGACGGAATAAAAATATAGTTTCAGGGGAGGAACCTGATAATGTTGTCGATGAAGAAGGGGATGCCTTGGCATCCCCAAGCTTATACGCTTGAGTCTTCTTAGAATATGCAGGGGTGAACCACCGGGGCATCCCCAAGCTTAGAGCTTTCACTCTCATTGATCATATCGTATCATACTCCTCTCTTGATCCTTGAAAACTTCCTCCACACCAAACTCGAAACAACTCATTAGAGGGTTAGTGGACAATAAAAATTAACATGTTCAGAGGTGACACAATCATTCTTAACACTTCTGGACATTGCATAAAGCTACTGGACATTAATGGATCAAAGAAATTCATCCAACATAGCAAAAGAGGCAATGCGAAATAAAAGGCAGAATCTGTTAAAACAGAACGATCCGTAAAGATGGATTTTATTGAGGCACCGAGACTTGCTCAAATGAAAATTCCCAAATTGAATGAAAGTTGCGTACATATCCGAGGATCACGCATGTAAATTGGCTTAATTTTCTGAGCTACCTACAGGGAGGCAGGTCGAAATTCGTGACAGCAAAGAAATCGAAACTGCGCAGTAATCCAAATCTAGTATGAACTTTACTATCAAAGACTTTACTTGGCACAACAAAACACAAAACTAAGATAAGGAGAGGTTGCTACAGTAGTAAACAACTTCCAAGACTCAAATATAAAACAAAGATACTGTAGTAAAAACATGGGTTGTCTCCCATAAGAGCTTTTCTTTAACGCCTTTCAGCTAGGCGCAGAAAGTGTATATCAAGTAACATCAAGAGATGAAGCATCAACATCATAATTTGCTCTAATAATAGAATCATAAGGTAACTTCATTCTTTTTCTAGGGAAGTGTTCCATACCTTTCTTGAGAGGAAATTGATATTTAATATTACCTTCCTTCATATCAATAGTTGCACCAACGGTTCGAAGAAAAGGTCTTCCCAATATAATGGGGCAAGATGCATTGCATTCAATATCCAAGACAACAAAATCAACGGGGACAAGGTTATTGTTAACCATAATATGAACATTATCAACTCTCCCCAAAGGTTTCTTTTTAGCATTATCAGCGAGATTAACATCCAAATAACAATTTTTCAATGGTGGCAAGTCAAGCATATCATAGACTTTCTTAGGCATAACAGAAATACTTGCACCAAGATCACATAAAGCATTACAATCAAAATCATTGACCCTCATTTTAATGATGGGCTCCCAACCATCTTCTAGCTTTCTAGGAATAGAAGTTTCAAGTTTTAGTTTCTCTTCTCTAGCTTTTATGAGAGCATTTGTAATATGTTTTGTAAAGGCCAAATTTATAGCACTAGCATTAGGAATCTTAGCAAGTTTTTGTAAGAACTTTATAACTTCAGAGATGCGACAATCATAAAAATTTAAATCATTATGAGCTACAGCAATGGGATCATTGTCCCCAAGGTTGGAAAAAATTTCAGCAGTTTTATCACAAGCAATTTCAGCAGTTTTAGCAATTTCAGGCAGATTTGTACGCTTTGCACTAGGAGCAGAAACATTGCCAACACCAATTATTTTACCATTGATAGTAGGAGGTGCAGCAACATGTGAGGAATCAACATTACTTGTGGTGGTAATAGTCCAAACTTTAGCTACATTATTCTCTTTAGCTAGTTTTTCATTTTCTTCTCTATCCCACCTAGCACGCAATTCATCCATTAATCTTATATTCTCATTAATTCTAACTTGGATGGAATTTGCTGTAGTAACCATTTTATTTTCAATATCCCTATTAGGCATAACTTTCGATTTCAAAAGATCAACATCAGAGGCAAGACTATCAACCTTAGAAGCGAGAATATCAATTTTATTGAGCTTTTCCACAACAGATTTGTTAAAGGCAATTTGTGTACTAATAAATTCTTTAAGCATAGCTTCAAGTCCAGGGGGTGTGTTCCTATTATTATTGTAAGAATTCCCATAAGAATTAGCATAACCGTTACCATTATTATAAGGATATGGCCTATAGTTATTACTAGAATTGTTCCGATAAGCATTGTTGTTGAAATTATTATTTTTAATGAAGTTTACATCAACATGTTCTTCTTGGGAAACCAATGAAGCTAACGGAACATTATTAGGATCAACATTAGTCCTATCATTCACAAGGATAGACATAATAGCATCAATCTTATCATTCAAGGAAGAGGATTCTTCAACATAATTTACCTTCTTACCTTGTGGAGCTCTCTCCGTGTGCCATTCAGAGTAATTAATCATCATATTATCAAGGAGCTTTGTTGCTTCACCAAGAGTGATGGACATAAAGGTACCTCCAGCAGCTGAATCCAATAGGTTCCGCGAAGAAAAGTTCAATCCTGCATAAAAGGTTTGGATGATCATCCAAGTAGTCAGTCCATGGGTTGGGCAATTTTTAACCAAAGATTTCATTCTTTCCCAAGCTTGAGCAACATGTTCATTATCCAATTGTTTAAAATTCATTATGCTACTTCTCAAAGATATAATTTTAGCAGGGGGATAATATCTAGCAATAAAAGCATCCTTGCATTTAGTCCAGGAATCAATACTATTCTTAGGCAGAGATAGCAACCAATCTTTAGCTCTTCCTCTTAATGAGAAAGGAAACAATTTCAATTTAATAATATCACCATCTACATCCTTATACTTTTGCATTTCACATAGTTCAACAAAATTATTAAGATGGGCAGCAACATCATCGGAACTAACACTGAGAAAATTGCTCTCGCATAACAAGATTCGATAAAGCAGGTTTAATTTCAAAGAATTCTGTTGTAGTAGCAGGTGGAGCAATAGGTGTGCATAGGAAATCATTATTATTTGTGGTTGTGAAGTCACACAACTTAGTATTTTCAGGGGTGGCCATTTTAGCGGCAGTAAATAAAGCAAACTAGATAAAATAAATGCAAGTAACTAATTTTTTTTGTGTTTTTGATATAGAGTGCAAGACAGTAAATAAAGTAAAGCTAGCAACTAATTTATTTTGTGTTTTGAAATAAGTGCAGCAAACAAATAAGTAAATAAAATAAAGCAAGACAAAAACAAAGTAAAGAGATTGGGAAGTGGAGACTCCCCTTGCAGCGTGTCTTGATCTCCCCGGCAACGGCGCCAGAAAACAGTCTTGATGCGTGCAGTTGACACACGTCCATTGGGAACCCCAAGAGGAAGGTGTGATGCATACAGTAGCAAGTTTTCCCTCAGAAAGAAACCAAGGTTTATCGAACCAGGAGGAGCCAAGAAGCACGTTGAAGGTTGATGGTGGCGGAATGTAATGCGGCGCAACACCAGGGATTCCGGCGCCAACATGGAACCTGCACAACACAACCAAAGTACTTTGCCCCAACGAAACAGTGAGGTTGTCAATCTCACCGGCTTGCTGTAACAAAGGATTTACCGTATTGTGTGGAAGATGATTGTTTGCAGAAAACAGTAAAACAAGTATTGCAGTAGATTGTATGCGATGTAAAGAATTGGACCGGGGTCCACAGTTCACTAGAGGTGTCTCTCCCATAAGATAAAAGCATGTTGGGTGAACAAATTACAGTCGGGCAATTGACAAATAGAGAGGGCATAACAATGCACATACATGATATGATAAATATAGTGAGATTTAATTGGGCATTACGACAAAGTACATAGACCGCTATCCGGCATGCATCTATGCCTAAAAAGTCCACCTTCGGGTTATCATCCGAACCCCTTCCAGTATTAAGTTGCAAAACAACAGACAATTGCATTAAGTATGGTGCGTAATGTAATCAATAACTACATCCTTAGACATAGCATCAATGTTTTATCCCTAGTGGCAACAGGCACATCCACAACCTTAGAACTTTCACGTCATCGTCCCGGATTTAATGGAGGCATGAACCCACTATCGAGCATAAATACTCCCTCTTGGAGTTAAGAGCAAAAACTTGGCCGAGCCTCTACTAATAACGGAGAGCATGCAAGATCATAAACAACACATAGGTAATAACTTGATAATTAACATAACATAGTATTCTCTATCCATCGGATCCCGACAAACACAACATATAGTATTACGGATAGATGATCTTGATCATGTTAGGCAGCTCACAAGATCCAACAATGAAGCACAATGAGGAGAAGACAACCATCTAGCTACTGCTATGGACCCATAGTCCGGGGGTGAACTACTCACTCATCACTCCGGGAGGCGATCATGGCGATGAAGAGTCCTCCGGGAGATGAATCCCCTCTCCGGCAGGGTGCCGGAGGTGATCTCCAGAATCCCCCGAGATGGGATTGGCGGCGGCGTCTCAGTAAGGTTTTCCGTATCGTGGCTCTTGGTACTGGGGGTTTAGCGACGGAGGCTTTAAGTAGGCGGAAGGGCAACGCGGGGGGCCACACGAGGGCCCCACACGCCAGGCTGGCGCGGCCAGGGGCCAGGCCGCGCCGCCCTAGCGTGTCGGCGCCTCGTGGCCCCACTTCCTTTCCCCCTCGGTCTTCTGGAAGCTTCGTGCAAAAATAGGACCACGGGCGTTGATTTCGTCCAATTCCGAGAATATTTCTTTACTAGGATTTCGAAACCAAAAACAGCGAGAAAACAACAAGCGGCTCTTCGGCATCTCGTTAATAGGTTAGTGCCAGAAAATGCATAAATACGACATATAATGTGTATAAAACATGTAGATATCATCAATAATGTAGCATGGAACATAAGAAATTATCGATACGTCGGAGACGTATCAATCTACAAAAAGGAAAAGAAAAGGAAGTACAAGTTGATCTACTTGACCTTTGTTTGGGCAATACTAACAGAGGCCAAAGACTTCGGGTCAAGGAAGGCGATAATTTTCTTCGAGTAAAGCTTGGTGTCCTTCACCAGAGCTTTCCACTTCTTGGAATTCAAACCCTTAGGAGGAGCAGCTTTCACCCAGTCGACTTTTTGGCCGCTGGCCGCCACAAGAGCGATGGTCCCTTCGACTCCAATCTTCAAGCTCGCTTGACGATAGGCCAAAGCTGGATCATCCTTTGCTAGAAATTGTTGGGCGAGCTGGGAGAAAATCTCTGGCTGAGTGTCCTTGGGAAAAAGTGGGGGAAGATGCGCTTCATTTGCATCGCGCGGCCGTCAAGCACTTGCGCGCCAGGTCGCAATTTAACTCAAGAATGTAGAGTGTGTCCAGGACACGGTCTTCTGATTATTGGTTCAAGGTCTAATGCTCACCCATCTTCCCTGCTGAAGAAAAGAAGGACTTCGTCAACATCAAAGATAAGTTCAACACAAGGAAAAATTGAATGACAAAGGGAGAGATAGTATTACTTGATAATCTGCGAGATTGTTGGGGGGATGACCCCCGGTATGCCAAAGGCATGCCAAACCGGATGGTTTGAGCCATCAAGATACCGGTTTAATGTTCGTACCGGAACTAAAAGATAAAGGTTTACCTAAGTGGAGCTAAGCCGGTATCCCCAAGAGGGGTATACCGGAACCAGGTAAGAAGATACCGGACCCCCGGAAGGACGAGCAGGTCGGCAGAACTGGTCAAAGATTCTCTCCAGAGCAAGAAGACAAAGATGAGCTAAGCAAAGTAACTTTAGACGAAGGGCTGACGATAAAGAGAAGGATGACGGTCAAAGAAGCCGGAGGACGTCGGCGCCCACGATTAAAGAGGACTCCGGTGTCATCTATGATTAAAGTAGCTTTGTAAAGTAGTTTGTCAAGTCAAAGATGCCATTAGGGTTTCTTCCGGTGTAAGCCACCCTCTCCCCTATATAAGGAGAGGGGGTGCGCCTCCTACAGAGCGCGAGACCACAGAGAGATCGGTGAACAAGAACTTGTAACCATGTTGAGATCAATGAAGCTAGCGATCTAGTAAAGAGTTCTTCCTCTTGTCTCTCTTCTTGTGTACCGACCTTTGGTTGTGTTCTTGAGGAAAGCATCCGGAAGTTCTTCCCATCTACTCGCAAACCCTCCCCCGAATCCTCATACGTCCATTCGGCCCCAACTTAAGCCATCCTATGGCATCCGTCCGTTCACCACGACGACGGTTGGCGCCCACCGTGGGGCCTGAAGTGGCGCATGCTTGGAATACACATTCGGGCGGGCCTCCTCGAGTTCGCCGGCGAGCGGAAAGTGTCTGCGCTCGTCCAGAGCTTCTACTCCATCGACTTCATCAACGACAACGCGGGCTGCTTCGCCAACGGCGGCATCTTCCCCAAGAACGGCCGCATCATCGAGTTCGGCAGCCACCGCGTCTACTTCGGCACCGTTCCCGTGCGCCGGCGCCTCTCGCCGGTGCTGGTGGCACCGGACCCGCCAAGGTGGCTTTGTGCGGGCCGCGCCCCGGAAGCGTCGAGGTGATGATGGCCGGCGTAGCCGGCGCGGGCAAGGAGGCTGCGGACGAAGCTGCTGGTCGTGCGGCTGCAACCCGTGCGGCCAAGCCACCGCTGGAGCGCGACACCGGCGCGGCGGGAGCGTCTTCCGCGCCACCGGCAACACCTCTCCAAGCGGCGATGAACGCGCTGGCAACCCCCATCGCGCAGAACATCGACCCGGCAGCGGCTCAGGCGGAGCTGGAGGCGCAGCGCCTAAGGATACTCGAGAGCGGCAAAGACGTCGTCAAGGCGCAGCGCGAGCTGAACCTAACCGTACGTGAGTATAACGCTGCCCATGGCTTTGCTTCGTTAGCGCTCATGCTGCTAGGATACCGGAAAACCGGCTTAAGGCTCGCAATCTAGATCAGGATTTGCGTAAGGAAATTCTTACCGGCAAAAGTACCTCTGCATCTGTTAGCATTGTAGAGAAACCTAAGTACAGTAGCCCGGATAAAACTATAAAAGCTGCTAAGGCTGCCGTAGATCTATGTGACTCGCTTACCGGAGAGGCTCTGGCGAAGCAACAAGAGCGTGTCAGAGAGCTGCTAGATACTGTAGAGCAGCAGAACGCTGAGCAGCCCGCTAAGCCGAACAAGGCTATAGCCTCGAAATCCGCGCGTTCAACAAAGAATGCCGGAAGCAAGTCCCATGGGCAGGCCTCGTCCCCCCATCCGGACAGAAGAAAAGAAAAAGAAGTGAACGCACGGCAGATGACTGTGTATGATCCGGTCCTTGCCGGTAAACAAAAAGCCGGGCAACACGATGCCGGTAGAAAAAGCCAAGGGGCAGAGCGAGGCTACGCCAAGGAAGGCTATGCAAGAAACAATCATGCCGGTAGACATGAAACCGGGTAAAACTATCCGGCTGCAAGGGCAGCGCATGATGATGATGATGAGGAGGAGATGCCTCCACCAAGGTACCGGCGAGGCAAGGGCCGCGGCACCAGAACGTTACGATGAAGCTGATTCAACAAGACTCACCGCTTACCGGAAACCTTTGGGAGAGCGGTTGGGAGAAAGAAACTTACCGGAACGGGATGCGAGACACCGTCTGGACAGGGTATACCTGTCTGAAATGATTGAGGCGAGAGGGTCCTCCGGGTCCAAAATGCTTTGGCCCAAGGATCATGAAAGAGCCACCACCAGTTCGCAACTTTCAGTTGCCCCGTGACACCAAAACATATGATGGCACCACTAAGCCGGAAGACTGGCTCGCGGATTACGTGACCGCGGTATACGTTGCTGGTGGCGGAGGAGTCATAGCTGGAGGAGGAAACCGGCGTTGGGCCGTGAGAATTGTGCCTACGTTCCTAGTAGGACCGGCAAGAATCTGGCTGAACAACTTGCCGGAAGGAAGCATAAATGGCTGGTTGGATTTTGAGGAAGCCTTTGTGAGCAACTTCAGCAGCACCTACGGAAGGCCGAACGGGCCTCGGCAGCTCGCTTTGTGCGTGCGGCGCCCGCGGAAACAGACCGGGATTGCCTGACTCGGTGGAACTCCACCAGAAATTCTTGTGAAGGAGTGATCGAGGCGCAGGCCATCGCTTGGTTTAGCCAAGGATGCCGGCGAGGTTCACCTTTGTGGCAAAGGCTACGAGAGGAACATGCCAACAACGTTGGCGGAGATGATGCGTGTGGCGGAAAACTACGCGTTGGGAGACCCAATGCAACCGGCAATACAAGCTGAGCCGGAACAATCAAACCCGCCTCCAACGACGAGTATCGAGACAACCGGAACAACAAGAGGAGGGAAGATTTCCCGGATCGAAGGTATGGCTCGCGGCAAGTTGCTCGCTGTGCGAGGAAAACTCGATGCCGGTGGCAGCCGGAGGCAAAGAACCGGATCGCAGCCATGGGATGGTCCTAAGAAACAATGGGTCGAAAAGAAACCCCGGGGCCGGAAAAAGAGCTGGCAAGAACCCGCGAAGTACACCATGGAAGCTGCCATGGATCAACCCTGCCGGTGGCACACGCCGAATCCGGCTCACCCGTCGAACCACTTGACAAAAGATTGTACCTGGACCAAGTACTTGATGCAAAAGGGGGCGGTAAAAGACACCCAAGGGCAAGGAGGCAATGCAATGATGCCGCCACCGGACATGCCGCGACAGCAGCAACTACCACCACCGCCACAGCTTACCGGGGCAAACGCCTTACCGGTACACCCTCAGCAAAACAGGCAGCAGTATCAGCAAGTCAATCAGGTGGGAGAAGGCCACGGCCAACCACCTCCACCGACACCCTTGGGCCGGAACGTTTATAATGACCCCGATGTGTGCTGTGTCGTGTTCGTAACTGAGCCGACAGACAAGCAAAGCCTGCGCCGCCGTTCCATGGAGGTAAACGCGGTGATGCCGGCAGTGCCAAAATACATGCCCTGGTCAGAGCAGGAACTCTCGTGGTCATACCGGGATCATCCTAAAATCATGCCGAACCCGGGTGGCTACGCTCTCGGCGTGGACCCAATCATGAAGGGGCCCACGACTCGTGTCAAGTTCAGCAAGGTGCTGATAGACAATGGGAGCAGCATAAACATAATGTACAAGCACACCATGCATACCTTGGGCATAACAGAGAACATGCTTCAGCCCACGCACACGACTTTCCATGGAATCGTTCCGGGTTTGTCCTGCGCGCCGGTTGGAAAAGTCCGGGTGGACGTGTCGTTTGGAGGACGTGACAATTGCCGGGTTGAGAACCTGGAGTTTGAGGTGGTGGACTTAGATAGTCCGTACCATGCTTTGCTGGGGAGACCGGCGCTGGCGGCCTTCATGGCCTCGACCCACACGGCGTATCTCAAGATGAAGATGCCGGCACCTCGTGGACCTCTGACTGTGGTGGGAAACTACAAGATCTCGCTGGAAACAGCGTCTGCCGGATCGAACCTAGCGGAATCGCTGGTGATCGCGGAGGAAAAAAGAAGGATGCAAACCGCAGTTGCGCTGGCTCAGTCCTCACAATTGAGCTTAGCTGCAATGAGTGCAAGTCTGAGCGCTCCAGCGTTCAAACCGACAAAAGAAACAAAGGACATCGTGCTGGACCCGGCTTTCCCTGAGCGTACCGTTCGTATCGGTGCCGGCCTCAGTGAGGCATAGGAAAGCGCGCTCGTCAGCTTCCTCCGTGAGAATCGGAATATCTTTGCCTGGTCTACTGATGACTTGGTAGGTGTTCCGAGGGAGTTGGCTGAGCACTCTCTAAACGTTCGGAAAGATGCCAAGCCGGTGCGACAACCATTGCGCCGGTTCGCTGAAGATAGGAGGAAGATCATTGGAGAAGAGGTGACAAAGATGCTGGTTGCCGGTTTCATTGTGGAAGTCACGCATACTGAGTGGCTAGCCAATCCGGTGATGGTTGAAAAGAAGAAGGACGAGAACCTGGAGGCAAAGGCTCCGAAGGTGTGGCGCATGTGCATCGACTACACCAACCTCAACAAGGCTTGCCCGAGAGACCCTTTTCCTTTACCGCGGATCGATCAAGTGATTGATTCCACTGCTGGGTGTGAGTTGTTGTCTTTCCTGGATGCGTACTCCGGTTTCCACCAAATCCCCTTGAAAAAGGAAGATCAAATAAAAACTGCGTTCATTACCCCGCACGGGGCTTACTTGCTATATCACTATGCCTTTTGGTTTGCGCAACGCCGGTGCAACGTACCAGCGCTGTATGCAAAAATGTTTGTTTGATCAAATCGGAAAGAATGTGCAGGTGTATGTGGATGACATCGTGATAAAAACTAAGGTAAAAGATACCCTAATAGATGATATCCGGCAAACATTCGATAACTTAAGAAGGTTCCGGATGAAACTTAATCCGGCAAAATGTACTTTCGGTGTCCCTGCCGGCAAGCTGCTGGGTTTCCTTGTCTCAAGCCGAGGCATTGAGGTCAATCCGGTAAAGATCCGGGCAATCGAGAGAATGACGGTACCACAGGATCCGAAGGACATACAAAAGTTTACCGGAAGCTTAGCATCGCTAAGCCGGTTCATAAGCGAGTTAGGAGAAAAGGCCTTGCCGTTGTATGCCTTAATGAGAAAATCCGATAAGTTCGTCTGGACCCCTCGAGTGCGGACGCAGCATTCAAGGAGCTGAAAACGATGTTAGCTACCGCGCCAATATTGGCTTCGCCGTTGGAAAGAGAACCGATGTTGTTATACATAGCAGCAACCAACCGGGTCGTGAGTGTTGTTGTGGTAGTAGAAAGAGAAGAGGAAGGAAAAACCGTCCAGAGGCCGGTATACTACCTGAGCGAGGTGCTCTCCCTCTCAAAACAAAACTACCCGCACTTCCTGAAAATGACCTATGGCGTGTTTATGGCCGTCACCAACCTCAAGCACTACTTCGAGGAACATCCTATGAAGGTAGTGAGTGAAGCACCCATCTCCGATATCATGTGCAACAAGGACGCCAGCGGCAGGATTGCTAAATGGGCAATACAAATATCACCGTATGTTCCGGTGTACGAAAGAAGAGACGCCATCAAGTCGCAAGCTTTAGCTGATTTTTTGGTTGATTGGGCGGAAATGCAGTACAAGACCCTGGATCAGAGACTCGGAATACTTGGAAGATGCACTTTGATGGATCCAAGCTCAAGGAGGGCCTAGGTGCCGGTGTGGTGCTAACCTCACCAAGGGGAGATCATCTCCGGTATGTTCTACAAGTGCATTTCAGGGCATCAAACAATGTCGCTGAATATGAGGCCTTGATCCATGGGCTTAAAGTCGCAAAAGAAATCGGTGCACACCGGATCATTTGCTATGGAGATTCAGACCTTGTGGTGCAGCAGTGTTCCGGGGACTGGGACGCGAAAGATGCCAACATGGCCTCGTACCGGTTTCACGTACAAAAGATTGCCGGCTTCTTCGAAGGCTGTGAATTTCACCATGTACCGCGTGCAGAAAATGAAGCTGCGGATGCTTTGTCCAAGATAGGCTCATCCCGACAAGAAATTCCTCCCGGAATGGCCTTGGCACACCTGAGGGTACCATCAATCAAGCCAAGTCCAGAGTCGGAATCAATTTTTGTACCGGAGTCACACATTGTGCCGATGGATATCGACGAAGGAAACCCGGGGACTGTTCCGGTAAGCTCGGGGACTGTTCCGGTAACATCGAACGCTACCGCGCCGGTACCGGAAGAAACAATGCTGGTAGATAGCATGGACATAGACGTACCGGTATTCCTGGTTCGGGAGACTCCGTCCTGGGTTAAACCTATTAAGGAATTCCTGATCAACGGCACCTTGCCGGCTGACGAAAATGAATCAAGGAGAATCCAAAGAAGGTCCAAGGCATACACGTTCATCAATGGTGAAGTGTACAAGAGAAGCGTCACCGGTGTCCTTCAAAGATGTGTGGAACCGGAAGAAGGGAGAGAAATGCTTGAGGAAATTCACCAAGGAGAATGTGGGCACCATGCCTCATCAAGGGCGCTGGTAGCAAAAGTATTCCGGCATGGGTTTTACTGGCCCACTGCTTTGGAGAATGCTGAGGATTTGGTAAGAAAATGCAACGACTGCCAGAGGTACGCCAAGCAAAATCATACCCCAGCATCCGGTTTAAAGACAATACCATTAACATGGCCGTTCGCTGTTTGGTGCCTTGACATGGTTGGCCCATTCAAGACTGCAAGAAGCAGCATGACCCACATCTTGGTTATGGTAGACAAATTCACCAAGTGGGTGGAAGTGAAACCTGTCGCAAAATGTGATGGGCACACAGCAGTGAAGTTCTTAAAAGATGTCATTTTGCGGTATGGATACCCGCACAACATTATTACTGACAATGGAACCAACTTTGCTCAAGGTGAGTTCAAAAGGTTTTGTGAGGATAAGAATATCCGGTTGGATTTGTGCTCGGTGGCACACCCACAAGGCAACGGCCAAGTGGAAAGAATGAATGCCTTGGTACTCTCCGGTATCAAACACAGACTCATTGACGCGAGTGGAAAAATCACCGGGGTGTTGGCTTGATGAGATACCATCGGTCTTGTGGAGTATAAGAACAACCCCAAACCGGTCTACCGGATACACTCCGTTCTTCATGGTTTATGGAGCAGAAGCGGTCATACCAACCGACATCATCCATGATTCACCAAGAGTACAGCTCTATACTGAGCAAGAGGTTAAAGAGGCCAGAGAAAATGATGTGGACTTGCTAGAAGAAGCAAGGGAGCTGGCTTTGGCAAGAACAACCATTTACCAGCAAAACCTCAGACGCTATCATGACCGGAAAGTTAATCCAAGAGTTTTCCGGGAAGGAGATCTTGTGCTTCGCCTAGTGCAGCACACTGAAGGCCGGCATAAGCTCTTGCCACCTTGGGAAGGTCCCTTCATTGTAAGCAAGGTGCTTCACAATGATGCATACTACCTAATTGATGCACAGGAGTGGAAAGAAGGAAAGGCGGACAAGTCCGGAGAGGAGAGCAAGCGTCCATGGAACGTAGCTCTGTTGCGTCCTTTCTACTCTTGAAGTGGTGGTGTAAGAAGTTCCTTTTTGTACCTTATATGCTATGAATAAAAGATGCCGAAACATTGAATGAGTCTCGGGACTGCCCCGATAAGATTGCATGTAACTTGTCTATTTTTTCGGTTTACCGGTTGCTTATTGAACTTTTTTTCTTTCCGGTTTAGTAGTGTGCTAAACCCTACCGGAGTCTTCGACTCTGCTGCTATCCGCAAACCGGCTTCATGGCAAGCAAGATAAACAGGTAGGGGATAAGCACATGAACTGCGGAGAGAGAGAGCAGGAAAGAACAATCAGGAAAATTTAACTAACCCCGGTTAACCCGGTTTTTTGCAAAATTTCGAAGTTATTTCTAAATTCAAGAAAATGCTTGTTTGGTGAAAGAACCTTGTGCTCATACGCCAAAGAACGCCCAGAGAAGGCAGGCAGAGCCAAGGCAAAAGAACCAAATGTGCGTCAAATTGAATGCGGGAACAATTTGGAAATCTTTGCAGTGCAGGATAAAAGCAAAACCATGAGCAAATGTGCTAAAGCAAACATAAGATAATTAGCACCGGTATAACTTACCGGCATAAAGTGTTGTACGACAACCACAAGCAAACTTAAGTTTTACATCATAAGCCCCGGCATACCGGGGCGAGAATTTAACGGAACATTGTTTTAAGCCACACGGGGCCAAACAGCACGGCAAGGTAAATGGCAAGACAGGTAATCGAGCGACGGGGGCTTCCGGAGGAGCGTCACCGGTACCGAGCATCGTCAAGAGGCTCCTCCTCGGCTTCATCCTCTTCCTCTTCAAGATAATCTTGAACGTCGGGGAGGGGAGCGATGAAGGTGCGCATCTCGGCGTACTCCGCGATATGGTACGCACAATCCTGCCGCTTAGCGGTGAGAATCGGGTCCGAATCGGTTTCCGCGCCTTCGCGCACTCCGGTGAGGGCACCTAGGTCGAGCTCCGGGTACCAGGAACAAGCGACGCGGAGGGCAGCATCTGCTCCAGCGCGGGCAGCGAGCACGCGCCACTCGCGGATCCTCTTGCCGGCGCCCTTGAGACGGTCGGCGATAAGGGAGAAGGTATCAGGCACCTCTTCGCCAGGCCACAGGGTCCTGAAGAGCTGGGTAGCTACATCAGGAATGTCAGATAAATTGCGATCAATGGCGCGCATGTGAGACACCCGCGCGTTGAGCGCGACCAGATGGTCATTGGGCGTCCATGCCACGACAAGATCCGCTTGGCCTTGGTCCTTGCGGCGCGCGTCAACCTTCTTGACAGCATACTTCTGGGAGTCCGGAAACAGGCCTGTGCAAAGAAAGAAAAAGGCTAAGGAAAAGAATCCGGCATAAAAAGAGACCGGAGGAAAAAGAGTCCGGAAACCGGAAGGAAAAATAGCGAAAAGAAAATGGGAACGGAGGAAAAAGAGTCCGGAAACCGGAAGGAAAGATAGCGAAAAGAAAATGGGAACGGAGGAAAAAAGCCTTGTAGGCACTAGTCAAAGTACGCGAAGGTAAGGGACTCACGGTAGGCAAGCGCGTCGGTCTGCAGGATCAGCTGGTTGCACACTTTCTGCTCCTCCTCCAGCCGCGCGGCTTTCTCCTCAGCACCCTTCCGGGCCTTGGCCGCCTCCTCCGGCCTCAGCCAGGCGAGCACCACGTTGGCATTACCGGCGTCCTCCGGAGCCTCCTCCATCTTGGCCGCTGCATCGGCTTCGGCGGCTTCGAGGGCCTTGGCATGGTCAAGCCCCGGTTGGATGAGCTGGGTCTTGAGCTCCCGGTGGCTGGTCTTGAGGGCGTCCGGCTCTTCCTTATGCTTGCCGGATGAGCTGGTCCTTCTCCACTGCAACCCGGAACGAGAAGATGTTAACAAGATCATGCTAATAAACATGAGAAGAAAATCAAGTTAACAGGAGAAAGGAGAAAAGCTATACGTTGGGCGGTGGCGAGCTGCTCCTTGAGAGCGTCAATGGAAGCTTCCGGGATCACTGTTAAGCAGAAATTGAGAATGTTAGGAGGGAAAGGTTTCCGGTAAGAAAGATGCCGGCAAAACAAAAATTTACCTTGGCACTTGTCGTGTGCCTCAGTGAGCTCCCGATGCTCCCATAAGAGCTCCTCGAAGAGGGCCTTCCGAGCGTCAGCCGTGAGCTGTTCAAAAAAAAGAGGTTAGTAAAGTTTTGCGCTAAGAACAAGGTTCTTAACCCGAAACTCGGGGTCGGCGAGTGCCGGTTTTGCGCTATGTTTTTAAGCTAAGTTTTGCGCTAAGAACAAGGTTCTTAACCCGAAACTCGGGGACTGGCAGTGCCGGTTTTGCGTTAAGTTTTTAAGCTAAGTTTTGCGCTAAGAACAAGGTTCTTAACCCGAAACTCGGGGACTGGCAGTGCCGGTTTTGCGCTGAGTTTTTAAGCTAAGTTTTGCGCTAAGAACAAGGTTCTTAACCCGAAACTCGGGGACTGGCAGTGCCGGTTTTGCGCTAAGATTTTAAGTTAAGTTTTGCGCTAAAAGCTGCGCTTTCACCACAAAACTCGGGGACTGGGAAGATAGACAAGAGAGAAACCGGCACAAACTAAAGAAAAGATAGAACAAATCCGGAAGGAAGGAAACCGGTAGCAATCAAGAAAAGTTAGAGAAACGTACCATCAAGTTGTTCGTGGCATCATACCACGCACTGTCAAGCTCTTTCACGGCGGCTGCGGAGCCGCATGAAGTGCTCCTCGGACGACCGATCCCCAAGCTGGATCGGGTGCCGGCAGCTCTGTCCTTGCCCAAGTCGCGGGTCGCCGGAGTCATGTCCGCGGCGTTCCACTTCCGGGCGTAGGGCAGGAGATGCCCCGAGGTCTCGGCCTCGGCGGCTGGAACTCGGTGATACGGCCAAGAAGACCGGTGGCCTTCGTGGCGGTATCCTCGGCGGCCTTGGAGACGTGCAGCACCAGAGGCTGCTGGCCGCCGGAAGGGGCGCTGGAGGCCGTCGCTTTCCCCTTGATAAGCTTGGAGGTCTTGGGCGGCGGCGCGGTAGAAGCGGCCCCGAGGGGCTTGGCGCGAGGAGCACCTGGCGGCGGCATCAGGAGAGTGCGTGGAGACTGGGGAGCGCTGGGCGCATCACCGGGGTTAGAACCTTCCGGCGCGGAAGATTCCGGCGCGGAAGTTGTTGTCTTTTCAAGGACGGGAGGAGCTGGAGGCTCCGCCCGCCCGTAGCTTTTTCTTCTCCGGCGCCGATGTTGCTTGGCGCCGGTATCCTGGGTCTCTGGAGGGAAGGAAGGATCCTCCTTCGTGCGGTGATCTGATGATGAAGGGGCCGCACGCCCCGAATTTGTTGCGCCCCCCGAAAGGGAGGCAGAAGTGTTGCCGGCACCAGGTGGTGCCGGGCTTGAGCGAGGAGGAGGGGTTGAAGTCCTTGCGGAGTCTTCAGAGCCCGATTGTCTTGGGCCAAGCTTGAGCGCAGGGCTGAGGAAAAGAAAGAAAGACGGTTGGAAAAGGGAAACCGGAAAAAGAACTTGGCGAAAAAGAGGCAAGCCGGAAAATGAGTAACTTACCCGGAAGAGGTTGGCATCGCTTTGCGCCCGTAGCGACGCATGCCCACCTGCTTCTCCCCCAGGGGCTCGGTCCGGAAGCGCTTGGAGGGACGGGCCTGGCTGGCACCGGCATCAGATGCCGGCTGCTTGTTCTTTTGGCCCTGGGCCATGAGCTTGTCCACAAACTCGGAGCCGGCCTCGGCGCGCAGGGGTGGCACGCGCTCATGGATCTATGAATTAAGTTTGGCTAAGAAGCAATTCACAGGAAAGCGATAACGGAAGGTAAAGGAAACCGGAAAAGAAAATACCTCAAGCGTGGTCAAGTCGTCAGCGGACCCGGTTGGCTTCGGCGGAGACCGGCCAAGGTGCGCTGCCGGAGTCTTGCCCATCTTCAAATCCTTCCAGAAAATGTAGGGATCCGGGTCAAAGGAGTCAAGGGCGCGAGGCTGGCAAGGTCCACGCCGCTCTGCTTCAATAAGGGGGAAGCGGTCCTTGGCCTGAAACAAGAAAAAAGTAAGATTAGCAAGAGCAGAAAGCTACCGGCCAAAAACAACCCCAGTCGCATAATCCCTTACTTCTTGGGTCGGAGGGTTATCGGTGCTTGAAGGGAGGAGGCCCCATTCCCGGTCAAATGGCATAGCGAGTTTGGCAAATCTGCTTAGCCTTGCGAACAACGTCCTTTTTGCTAAGCGGACGGCCTGTGATCTTGGTAGGATCGCCTGGGCCATACATCTCGCTCATCCTATGTGCGCGGCGCTTTAGAGGAAGCACCCGGCGCGAAATAAAAGTGCGGATGATATCATCCGAGCAGATCTTGGTCTCCTTCTTCAAAGAGGTCAAGAAGCGTACCACCCGGCTGGTTTCGGCGTGATCGGACTTCGGGTTGTAGCTCCAGTTGGTCCTGCTGGGGGGCCCCGCTTCGAAGGGAGGAAGATCGATGAGATCGGCGTGGCCGCTGTTCTTCACGTAGAAGAAAGTCCCTTGCCACAACCGGCAAGATTCGAGGCCGGAAAACTTAAAAAAGGGGCTCCCTTGACGGGAGCCGATGATGCAAGACCCGCACTGAACGGGGGGCTTGGGTTTAGGAATATCCTTGCCCTGAACGGAATTGATCCGAAGAGCAAAGAAGCGGGCAAACGTCTCGCGAGTGGGACGAATGCTGATGTAGGCCTCCATGAAGGTGGCGTAGCAAGAGAGGTAGAAGATGGCGTTGCCAGGGAGATGGTGAGGTTGGAGTTTGTAGAAATCTAAAAACTCACGGAAGAAAGGGGAGGCAGGAAGGCCGAAGCCGCGCTCAAAGTGAGCGAGGAAAACAACATATTCATCGGGCTCGGGGTCCGGTTCGATTTCGCCGTCCGGAATCCGGCAAGAAACTCCTTCCGGAATCCGTCGAGACCGGTATAACCAATCGATCTCGAATTCGGTAACACTGGAACCCATCCAGGCTCCGCGGGTGATTGGGGAAGGCTCAGCGCCGGATGATTGGCTGGAGCTACCGGATGCTTCGCCAGAACTACTTGCCTCTTGGCTACCGGAAGCTTGGCTAAAGCTACCGGATTCTAGAGGTCCACCGGATTATTGATGGCTACCGGATCCCTGCTGGTTACCGGAATCGGTCTCCATCGGATCTGGAGCGTTGGATCCACCGGGAGATTGACCACGGTGTCTAACGGAAGGGGAAGAAGAAGAAGATGCGGAGGAGGATTCGTCAGACATTGAATGGGAAGGTGAAAAAACAGAAATCCCACACTTGAACCCCGCGTGAAGATCTACGAGTAAGAAGAAAACCAAAGAAAAAGAGGAAATAAGAACACCGTAGACCCAAGATCTGAATAGCAAGAAAGCAGCGAGAAAAGCAAGATTGGTACCAACCTGGAGCGGCGCGATCGCGAGAAGAAGGTGTTCGCCGGTGTTGGAGCGGACCTGCGGTCCCCGACGAGCTCCGCCGACGGCGAGGCGGAGAAACCCGCGAGGAAGCGTGAATGCGGCGGGCGCGGTGGAGCTGCTGCTAAAGTTTCCCCCACGGCGAAGTCCGGCGGAGGCGCGGCGTGAGTTTGTCGGGCGCCGGAGCTGGGTGCAAGCGACGGCGGACGAAGAGCGGCGGAGGCACAGAGGCGAGAAGCACTGTGCGCGAAGGAAGAGGAATGCGAAGAAGAGGAAGAAGAAGGGGCAGTTGCGCTTATAAAGGAAAGAGAAGATGGGCTGAAAACCGCTGGGCCGCGGCGGTTCGCCTCGCGGGCCGCGACGGTTCGCGCCGCGGGCCGCCACGTGTCGAAGAGGTACATGCGAGAAAAGAGGTGGCCACACGGAGGCGCACACGAGATCCAGAGCAGTTAGTGGGATCCGTAGTGATGCATTAAATGAGCGCGCGGGAGTCGAAACGAAGTGACAAGCGACACCTGCCACGACGATCACGGTGTGCATGTCGGCGACGAGCGCGAGGCCCAATATATTCTCGACACCGCCGAGGAAGTATTAAATGACCATAGATGCCGGAGGATAAGACACCGGATAATACCTTAGGAGAAGAGATAGCGATGATCTGGGCAAAGATGCCGGATCCGAATCCAAGGACGGATAGATTAAACCGGTATCCTAAAAAGAAAGAACCTGGCATGGTCTGTTGGATAAGATCCGCCAGACTATACCAGCTTCGGGGACTAATGTTGTGGGGATGACCCCCGGTATGCCAAAGGCATGCCAAACCGGATGGTTTGAGCCATCAAGATACCGGTTTAATGTTCGTACCGGAACTAAAAGATAAAGGTTTACCTAAGTGGAGCTAAGCCGGTATCCCCAAGAGGGGTATACCGGAACCGAGTAAGAAGATACCGGACCCCCGGAAGGACGAGCAGGTCGGCAGAACTGGTCAAAGATTCTCTCCAGAGCAAGAAGACAAAGATGAGCTAAGCAAAGTAACTTTAGACGAAGGGCTGACGATAAAGAGAAGGATGACGGTCAAAGAAGCCGGAGGACGTCAGCGCCCCTGATTAAAGAGGACTCCGGTGTCATCTATGATTAAAGTAGCTTTGTAAAGTAGTTTGTCTAGTCAAAGATGCCATTAGGGTTTCTTCCGGTGTAAGCCACCCTCTCCCCTATATAAGGAGAGGGAGTACGCCTCCTACGGGCGCGAGACCACGGAGAGATCGGTGAACAAGAACTTGTAACCATGTTGAGATCAATGAAGCTAGCGATCTAGTAAAGAGTTCTTCCTCTTGTCTCTCTTCTTGTGTACCGACCTTTGGTTGTGTTCTTGAGGAAAGCATCCGGAAGTTCTTCCCATCTACTCGCAAACCCTCCCCCGAATCCTCATACGTCCATTCGGCCCCAACTTAAGCCATCCTATGGCATCTGTCTATTCACCACGACGACAGAGATTGCGTCTCGAGGTGCGTGATTATATCATTATCGTGCTGGACGATCTGGGCCTCTTTGTCGCTCAAGGCATCTTCGGCGGCTTGAAGTCTTTGCCGAAGATCTGCGACACTAGCAGCATCTTCCTCTGCCTTTTCGCGAGCTTCCTCGCTAGCTCTGAGTTTTTCCTCCAAATCATTGGCGCGGTCTTCGGCACGGCGCAACGCCTCTGGAAGAACAGATAAATGAAGATACAAAAGCAAGACACGAATATACAAAATGACAAGAGCGGCAAAGCTTTACCTCTTAAAGTTGCAGCCTCGTCGCGGAACCCGATAAATTGGGAGCCTAAGTTGACCAACTCCTTCATCAAGGGCTACAAAAAAGTCGACAAGAAATAAATATAGTACCAGAAATCACAAAATTGTTCGAGCTAAATAAAAAAGGCGACAAACAAGAAAAGGTAACTTACATCATCAAGGAGAGGAGCTGACACACTCCCGGTAGCAAGCTCTTGTTTGCTAGCAGCCCCAGTTTTAGCCTTCTTCTTTTTCGGTGCTCGGGGGCTGGGAACTGGAGTCGATGCTTCTGGGTCATCTTGCGGGTGAGGCGAAGCTTCTGGCGTGACACGCCGATCCTCATAAAGGACTAACATGTTGGAGGTGCTCGTGTTGGCTGGTCCATGAGCTTCGGGCTCCAATTCTTCTTCGTCAGCTCTGTCAATATAGCAGCAAAATAAATATAAGGGAACCAAAAGAAAGAAGATAGGAAATAACAAGAAAGGGCAACTTAGGAGCTAACGGCGCCGGTCATGGCGTAGGAATCGAAGACTTCTTGTTCTTCGGGAAGATTCTTCGGCGGCTGGTTCGGGGAGTTTGGAAGCGCCAGAATCTTCTTCGTCGTCGTTTCTTTTCCTGTTGCCCTTGTCAGGAGAAGCCGCAGGAGGAGGAGATACTGAGCGATCGGAGTCAGAGGGTTGCTCTGATTCCAAATCTTTGTCAGAGGAACCCGCAGTTTTTGAGATTCTGCGGTTTCACTCTCAGGGACAGAGGATTCTTGCGAGTCATCATTAATGATAGCCCGCTCATTCACATCCCCACCTTCAGGAAGTGGGGGAAGAGAGGAAAGAGATTGATGATTCTGTAGGCAAAAAGCACGAGAAGAAAAGATAAAGTTATCAAAACACAAAGGAAAAACAGCTACAGTCAAAAGACAGAAAATGCAATTCGAAAGAAAGCACTTACTTCGGGAAGGGCGTGGCCACCACTAAACGGTTCCACGCGGCAAGAAGAAGGGACTTCGTTGTTCTTGCTCAAAGAGATGAAGCGGCGGACAAGTTTCTCCAAGTCTTTCATGGGAAGATCGTCGGAAACCCTGTCGGCATCCTCGTCACCTGAATATATCCAAAGGGGATTCTTGCGAGCTTGCAAAGGCTGCACTCGAATTCGCAAAAAGTGTGCAATAATTTGCACACCCGATAGTTCTGCCCCTTCGGTATTCTGAAGTTCTTGGATGCGAGCAATCAACGCGTTCGTGGCTGCCTTTTCTTCGGTTGTAGCCTCTGCGTCCCAAGACTTGTGCCTCTGAATATCTTCGGAAGCATCAAAAGGAGCAAGACCGTAGTCTTGGGCAGCCGAGGATTCATCCTTGATGTAAAGCCATTTCCTGCGCCAGCCTTGGACGGAGTCGGCAAACTTCAAATCAAAATACCCGACTTCTGGCCGGACGCAGATGCAAACACCACCTACATTGTAGATGGTGTTCTTCGAGTTGTTGCGGCGGAGATTAAAGATACATTTCCATAAACCCCAGTGAGGCTAGATGCCCAGGAAGCACTCAAAGAGAGTGATAAAAATGGAGATGTGGAGGAGAGAGTTTGGGGTCAGCTGGTGTAGCTGGATCCCGTAGATAAAAAGGAGGCCACGAAGAAATTCATGAACATGAACGGAGAGGCCACGAATGAGGAAATAAACGAAGATTACCCGGAAACCGGAAGGAGGATGGGGAGAACTTTCATCCCCTGGCATCCTCATAGCCTTCTTGTTGAACAGGCCCATCTTCTTCATCAGGCGGTTGTCCTACGCGGAGATTTTCGACCTCTCCCTTACGGAGATCTTGTTCTTCTCCGAACGCTCCTCCGTGCCAAGGGCACGGTTCTTGCACTTGTTGGTGCCCGGAGCCATGGCGGAAGCACGGTGAATAAAGAGAGAGGAAGCAGAGGGTGCGTGCATGAGGTGCTCGAGGAGGAAGAAGGACAGAGAGAGAGAGAAGGTGTGCGCCACAGCGAAGGGGGAAAAGTGAGGACAAGGGTCCAACTTATAGGAGGAAGATGATACGCACAACCATCGGATGAGAAGGGAAGGATTCTGAACCCTACGCGTGTCCAAGTGGTAGAATGGTCTTTTCAATTTAATTTTACCAAGGGGAAGTTACCGCGCGCGTGCCGGGAATTATGGAGGACGTGCGCACCCCACTTGCGCAACGTGGAGGAAGTGCAGAACTTTGGACCCACGGAACAGTGGTTTGCCAGGAGTCGTGTCTTCCCAAGGTGGCCACACATGGCTGTCGTCAGCAATGACGTCATTGTCAAAAAAGATTCGAGTGATGGAGCAACATATAGTGGAAAGAAAACTTCGAGATTGGAAGAAAGTATGGTTAAAAAGAAAATTTGGTAGCCTATGCCCAGATGCAAGCACCTGTTCATATGCTCGGGGCTACTCTTATAAAAAGTATTATGCATACTTCTGATAAGATGACGTGGTTAAAGAAAAAATACAGAGTTGATGAAAATAACAAAAGTTGAGCCTACAACCAAGTGCAAACACTCGGCTGTAGCCTCGGGGGTTACTCCCATCGGGAGCACTGGTCGCGCACCCGGTGAAATATGAAAAAAAAGTAACAAGTCAATATAGAATTGCAGACGAAGAACTTCTTTCATACATCTTCGAGTTACATATAACTCGTCATATACTCCCATCGGGAGGTCAAGATATTATTCCACGAGTCAACTCGAATAAATAAAGAATTCCAGCAGACGACAAAGGCACTCGACAAAATATTCTCAGAGCATGCCCGCCGCGGTAAAAAAACTCTGAATGCCGTAACTCGAAAGAGGTTACAAAGGTAAGACCCAGTCCTGTGTGGCGTGGTATCGCACCCGAATACGCTCTCCTACTTTATCCGTATCAGCAGATGCAAAGAAAAATCCTAATGGACGCGTTAGGTACTCGATAAAACACCACTGGGATTCGGTTCACGGTAAGTCCTTAAGTAACACATGTCGGATTATGCTAGTATCCCGAGTTCGAGTCCAGGGACTTGAGCTTGAAGTAGGTTTATGCGGGTTGGCCACAAGAGCAGTTAACTGGTATCTGATCCGTCAGATGAACCAACCCCATTTACCATCATCCCTGTACAAAATAGACATTGAGCAAAATATTCACTATGATTTGAAAGTTGTATAAACATGTGACTCAGTTTTACGATGGAGATTTTACTCGACTCTACAATTCAAGCAGAATCTCGGGGGCTACTAACATAGGTATGCATAATAGGCATGCCGAATAAAGCACCTAGGTTATCCGGAGAAGACGTGAGGCCCACGACCCGAAGCTTTGGAGGCTCAGAATCCCAGAGAACTTCGGATAAGGAAAGTAGAGTTGTAATAGGAATATTGTAGCAATATAGGAAAGGCTCAACACGCCTCTAGCAGTTGTTAATTTATACGGCACGAAAATCCTCGGCTCCACCTCCTATATAAAGGGGAGCCGAGGGAAAAGCAAGGGATCGAATCTATTGTCAACAGAACCACTGAAACCTTTAGCCGTGCACTTTTGTCGGTTGAAACCCTCGAGATCTACTTGCCCTCTACTTCTTATGAAATCCTAAGTCTACAATCTGTAGGCATTGACGAGTTAATCCCTCGCCACCTAGCATTTACGTTTTGCTACTTCATAAAGGACAAGCTAAGTACCACTTTGCTATGTTTTCTCTATGCTCAAAGACAAACAGTTGCTTTCAGTGCACAATTATTCATGATCCTTTGTTTGAGTTACTTCTCATGTTGTAACATATGTTGCTAAGTTCTATTGTTAGAATCATATCTATCATGCCTATGTTTATAGTACTTTGATCTCGGGTCACAATGCTTTTACAATAACTTGATCAAGATTGTGTTGGCTTCATGTCACCTCAAAAATTATTTTTGTTATCACTCACCTACTCGAGGACGAGGAATTAAGCTTGGGGATGCTGATACGATTGCAAACGTATCTATAATTTTTGATGCTCCATGCTTATTTTACACCAATTTTTATATGTTTTGTTTACACTTCGTTGCACTTTTATACATTTTTCGGAACTAACCTATTGACAAGATGACACAGTGCCAGTTCTCTGTTTTCTGCTGTTTTGTATTTCGGAAAAGTTGTACAGAAAATATTCTAAGAATTGGATGAAACAAAAGCCGAAGTTCCTATTTTACTGTAACAAAGACGGAGTCCGGAGGAGAGACGAAGATGTGCCAGGAGGCGGCCACACCTGCCCTAGGCGCGGGACACCCCCTGGCCGTGCCTAGGGGTGGTGTGGGCCCCTCGGGCACCCACCGACCTCGCCCTTCCGCCTATTTATTCATCTGTTCGGGAAAAACCTAAATACCCGGGCCTCCATCCACGAAAAGTTCCATCGCGGCTGCCATTGCCGACCCTAGCTCGGGAGGGTTCTGAAGCTCTTCCCAGCACCCTGCCGGAGAGGGAGATCATCACCGGAGGCCTCTACATCGCCATGCTCGCCTCCGAAGTGATGCGTGAGTAGTTCATCTTTGGACTACGGGTCCATAGCAGTAGCTAGATGGTTGTCTTCTCCAATTTATACTTCATGTTTAGATCTTGTGAGCTGTCTATCATGATCAAGATCATCTTTATGTAATACTACATGTTGTGTTAGCTGGAATCCGATGAATATTGAATACTATGGTTGAGATTGATTATATACTTTTCATATGTTATTTGTGATCTTGCATGCTCTCTGTTGCTAGTAGATGCTCTAGCCAAGTATGTGCTTGTGACTCCAAGATGTAGTATTTATGCTCGATAGTGGGTTCATGCCTCTAATAATCTGGAAGAGTGACAATAACTTCTAAGGTTGTAGATGTGTTGTTGCTACTAGGGAGAAAATAACAATTTTTTTTCTAAGGATAATTCTATTCTTTACTTTACACACTTTGCTTAATGCAATAATCTGTTGCTTGCAACTTAATACTGAAAGGGGTGCGGACGCTAACCGGAAGGTGGATTATTAGTCATAGACGCAGTTGGATTACGGTCTATGTATTATGTTATAATGCTCAAATGAATCTCATAGTAATCATCTTTTCATGTATGGTCTTTATTCTGTTAATTGCCCAACTATTATTTGTTCACCCAGCATGTTATTTATCTTTATGGAGAGACACCTCTAGTGAACTGTGTATCCTGATCCTTTCTTTTACACTGATAAAATCATCTACTGCAAACACATGTCATGTTTACTTACTACAAGCACTTTAATTCCACTGCAAACAAACATCTCTTTTCACACTATACGGTTAATCCTTTGTTTTCAGCAAAACCGGTGAGATTGACAACCTCACTGTAAGTTGGGGCAAAGTATTTTGGTTGTGTTGTGTGAAGGTTCCACGTTGTTGCTGACGCTGGTAGTGCGTCCTGCTAAAAGTCAGCTAGCAACACCTTCAGAAGTCATTGTTTTCTCCTATTGGTCGATTCATCCTTGGTTTATTACTGAGGAAAAACTTGCTACTATGCTCATCATACCTTCCTCTTGGGGTTCCCCAACGGTGTGCCTGCACTCATCAACAGTCAACAGTACATTGAACTTAACACTGCCTACTAATGAACAAATCAAGGAATGAACTCACGTTTTCCATCGAACACATGTAAAATTTGAGTCATGCGTCCGTTCCTTCAAATGCCACGCATTTGACCGGCTCTTTCATGTGGACGTGGCAAACCTTGGCCCACCGCTACCCCATCCATTGAATGTGAGGTCTTCGCATGTATCTGAGGCGTAATCGATGTCGGTGAGGTCCTAGTCACCATAAATTGCAAACAAATCGAGGTAAACAAGCTAACTATGGGTAAACCAAGAAAAGGTGGAAATTTCCAAATTGGAAACCCTAACCCTAGAAAGAAATTGGAGTTGTGAAGCTTAGAAACGATTAGACATGGTGACAAACAACGATAGGACGCACGGGTGATGGCGCAACATCAGGGGCAGCGAGGAAGAACAAGGGGGCAACGAGGAAGAATAGGAGAGTGACTCAGGTTAACAAAACGGGGGGAAATCATTGTATACGCACGACTTCAGGGTGGGACCAATGCGCCATTAATGGCCATGTCCGAGCACCGTGTGCACCATGCCACATCATCCTACAGGTGGGCTTCCCCGGCTAGAAAGAGTATTGACGGCGCAAATCGTGCCATCCGTTCTTTTTGAAAAAATAAGAGAGTATGTCGTAGTTTTTTTAACATATTTTTCGAATAGTAGTGGTTTTGAAAAAGTAAGTCTAGATCACGACAAGATACGGAAAGTAGGCCGTCATTTGGTTTATAACTAACATGTTAATTGCATATGGACAAATCCGGACATGAAAACGACATCCATTTGGTAACCGTTGATCGTATCTAGGGTTAGAATTAGATAGAGTTTGCACCGTTAGGACATACGCTAAAATTAATTGGAGTGGAGGTGATGATGTGTTGTGTTGGACATTAAGGGATGATAATTAAGGTGGTATTTTGGTCACATTTTTTAGTTTTAAATTTTGGACTAAGTTTAACGGTATATGTGTATAATCTTTATGAAACCCATCCCTAACTTCTAAGGACGACAAGTGGCGAACACCGATTGGCAAAATTCCAGGTCACGACAAGATACATGAGGTAGGTTGTCGCTTAGTTTTTAACTAACATGTTGATTGCATATCGACAAATTCGGACATGAAAACGACACCCATTTGGTAACGGTTGGTCGCATCTAGGGTTAGGGTTCATTAGAATTTACACCGTTAGGTATACACTAAAATTAATTGGAGTGCGGGTGATAGTGTGATGTGCTAGACATTGGAGGTGGGTGGTGAGGAATGTCATTGAGAAAATTATTTTGGTAAGGATGTGAGGTAAATATTTATATTTCATTTTCATGATACCTTTTATTTTTGAATATTATTGCTTTGGATATAGATATAGATATTTTTTTATTGTGACGAGCCGTGATAGAGACGCGCCTCCTCCCACACGTGTCATACTTGCCAGTTGCCACCCTTAACATTTGTCACTGAGCTGGACTCTGCCCCACATGTCAGTACGCTTAGGCACGTTGCGACGCGTGACAGCACATTGTTCCAAATAACGTCTCCAGGGCACCGCACAGTGGCGTGAGCCGTCAAAGCCGCATTGCAGCACTGCTGTATCCTTCTGACCGGTGCGCGTGGCCAGCTTTCGGTGGCTTTCACTTCACACCAGGTTATCGAGCCACACGCCTCACTGCCAACCGTCCCCAGATTCCTTGGTGGCCCACACGTCAGTGTCTAATGGCAGGACGACCTTCCGTGCACGCCCGCGGAGCCTTCACAAAGAAAGCCAGTCATGAATGAATGAAGAAGACAAAAACAGTAGGCTGCCATCGGCAGGAGCACGCTCCCCGCGGCCATATATACCCACACGCCAGAACCCGGCGACCGTGCCTCCAGTCCTCCACATTCCGCACCCGCACTGCGAAATTCTCTTCTCTTCCTCCAGGCTCCTTGCACTCTCCTCGATCTCAGCATCCATGGACGCTCTGCAAGTTTGCGCCGTGATGCCGGCGGCCACCGCGCCGCTCAACCCGCTGGCAAGGGAGTTCGCGCCGGCCACCGCGCCGCCCGCGCTCAACCCGCTGGCAAGGGAGTTCGCGCCGGCCACCGCGCCGCCCGCGCTCAACCCGCTGGCAAGGGAGTTCGTGCCGGCCGTGGGCCGCGCCACCGCGTCACTCAACCCGCACGCCATGGATTTTGTGCCTGCGGGTGTCCCAGCCCTTAACCCGCTCGCCATGGATTTTGTGCCTGTGGGTGCCCCAGCCCTTAACCCGCTGGCCAGGGAGTTCCTGCCGTGGTGGCACGTCGGGGGCGGACTCTCGGCGGACGCGCCAGAGTTCTTCGTGACGTCGCCGGATCTCTACTACCCAGCCGCCGGCGCCTACTACCTCAGCAACGCCATCCCGCCGATGACCTCGACAAGTGTAAGAGATCGAAATTATGAACTAGCTTGTTCTACAGTCATGGATGCATGCATACACGGCATATATACGCACAGACAGTACATGTCCATTGCAGCTCGCTCCTCCTTGCCTCCGTCTCTCCGTTCTTGCCCTAATTTCCATTACTAGTCTTTTTTGTTGGGGTTTAACGTTTTCCTTTTATAGATCGAGTGTGGGTTCTTGGATCTTGGTGCGAATCTGGATCTACTTTCCTTTTTCTTCTGACTTTTTTTGCAGAGATAATCCAAGTGCATGCATATATAGTTTCATACACCGCATACGCATATATACATGCATGCGCAGAGCGGCAGATCCTTCTTGGTTTACATATCTTCCCTTCCTGATCGCTTGTCCTTAGTCCTTACCTCCATCTCCATTCTTAATTTCAGTTACTACTTTTTTTATTGGGGTCAACTTTTTTTCCCCCTTTGATGGGTTCTTGGATCTTAGCTTATACTGGTACAGTTTGCTGAAATAGGTCTGGATCTATTTTTCTTCTTCTGATATTATTTTGCAGAGATAATTGAAGGGTAGCTGATTTTCTATTACTTGGTGACTATAGATTTGATTCACCCAGGCGATCTTGCGATAAATCATGGTTGGTTCGTTCAAGATCTTAAAGGGACTGCAAGCGATCTGAATTTATCTTATAGATTTTCATTTCTCCGCAGGATGTTTCTCACCTAGTTTCTTCCCTGTTTTGGCTCATCCCATGGTTGCCTTCTAACAGATCTAAATCTGACTATTGTTTTTTTCTCTTCGAGAAAGATGTTGCAGTATGTAGTTATGCATCTACTAGGCAATTCATACTTTTCTTTCTCCTTTTTGGACTTATGGCTAGTACAGTTTTCTTTTCACTTTTCATCGTAATCATGATATACTTCTTCATTTTTTGCACTATTATTAATCACTTCTTATATAATACTTTGATGTGTGCTACATTCCTAATCCTTTTAATTGTGCCTCAAGTCCATCATTGGGCTACAATTTTATCTCCCGGTTCTTCAAATTATGATGTTCTTCAATTTTTGCACAGTTTTATTTATCATTTATTCTTTGATATAACTCAATGTGCTACATACTAACAGAGGATTAGCAACTACTCACAACGTGGAAGGGCCAGGTTTTCTCAACGGGTTCAAAGGATGAACAAAGAAGAATTTGTGAGAAAAACAGTTTATGTCACAAACATTGATCAAACAGTAAGACAACAACTTCCATCCAACAATTGACCTTTTCTGTAATATGTGTATATGAAGTAATACACTCGTGGGATGTAACTGTTCGTTACACGCATTTGTTTTTTCAGGTGACAGAGGAAATGCTTGCGCAATTGTTTGAGAGATGTGGAATTGTATGTCCATATCTCACCCAGTTATACATTATAGTTTTATGCATACTTTTGAACCGACTTGTTATGTTTAGAGTTTGGTTTTCACTTTGAGATGATATGAATGAGACTCACTATCAATTTTTGTTTGGAAGAATTAATGTTGGCTAATATTGGATTTATTTGCAAGGTTATGCATTTTATGCCTCGGAAAAGAAAGTAGTGAGCAAGTCTTAATTTATTTCAGTAGATTTATTACTAAGCATACATATGTGTGTGTCCCATTACTGTTGTGAACATGTAGGGAATTTGTAGCAGGTAGCTGCAAATACATGCGCACCGTAATAAAAATATTTTATGCGGAAAAAAGTATATGCAGTGAGAAATTTGAATAGAGCATGAAGTGAATTCTCAAAATGAAACCAGTGAAATAAGCGGATTATACTTTCATGTGGTAGATTGGCAAAAAGAAATGAGGGGTGATTCTGAAAGATATGAAGTGAATAGGATTAGATATCATCTCGACAATGAGATGATTTTCTTATGGCTGGTAGCGGTGCTGATCGTTTTTGGTATGGTATTAGCTTGAAGATAGATATATCTATTTTGTTTGAAAAAATAGAAAATAACACCTTTAGTGTTCCACATCAAAATGAATAATGGCATGCTAGTTATATGTAAAAATATTCCTGTTTTGATAGATATAGAAAATTAATTTTTCATTTGCATGAAAGTTCAAATTTGCCATTCATATCGACTAGAGACTATAGTGTGTGTTGATAGCTAACGAACGTTATCGTTGTGCGGAAAATTGTAATTTTTATGTCATATTTGGCCTCTAGAATAGCTCCTTAATCCCTAAGGAGAAAAAGTATAATCTACATGACTTAAAGAATGCACTCATTATTTAGGATATACACTTTATGACAAGTAAAGGTTTTGTTGCAATTAAAAATATCAAGCCCTTTTGTTCGACATGTATGCCCAATTATTAGCTTAGTATCACATATGGTGTTTTGCTCTGTAGCCCGCTTTACGGTTAAATATATATTTATTTTTGTACTCCTTGTACATTAGAGATCCAACGTACACCTTTGTTACTAATTTACTTCAAGCTACATCAGATCCTAACAAGAAATTTAACATATTACTGAGATTTTAAGAAACATACCTTTACTCACTCCTTCTCCGAGTATCACATCCCATGACAATTTATAGCTCTTTTTTTTGTTAGAATATCAACTAAATTAAGGATAAAGATGACCGCATGTAAATGCTGGAGTCAATTGCTAGAAATTTATGGTTTCAGTTGCAAAATTTAAGATCATCTATTACCGTTGTAGCGTCATTGAGTTAAGGAGGTGGAAAATAAGGATATCCTCGGATAGGTTTTGTTGATGAAGAAATAAGAGTTCCTCTTACTGTGGTGAGATATGTGTTGAGCAAAGTTTAGCGACAATCTTCCTGTTTGCATGCAGCTTTACCAACATAAGCATCATAATAGTTCCCTAGTAGGGTACCACAAACAAAAAATATCTATTATGTATCATTATTTCATTAATGTGATCACAAAATTGTTTATAGGTTGTCGACTGCCGTCTTTGTGGAGACCCAACTTCTGGTTTTCGATTCGCCTTTGTAGAATTTCTATATCAAGGTTAGTCACCATATTACAATTGCATATATTAATGTCCATCAATAATGAACAACGTGAAGTTCATATATAAGTTTCTAAGGCCCAATGTTGCACACGTTTTCAGAGGATGCATTCAATGCATTGAACCTTGATGGGAAAATCATAGGCATTTTCCCTATAAAGGTAGCTCCTTCTAGAACGGCGATCATGCCTATCAGACATTCATTTCTTCCTCAGGTCAGTTTACCAATAAAATCTCTTTATTTTTAATATATATATAGCTAAACTCTATGTAACAATCTTTCTGCAGTCAGAAGAAGAAAAGGCTAGATCCTCAAGAACAATCTATTGCACAAATATCCGAAAAACGGTATGCAGCATCAAAAGGATACTTTTGCACATGTTCTTTCTAAAGTTTAAGTTTTGTTGTAATCATTTTATGTATAGGTCACTCAAGATGAGCTAATAAACTTTTGCCAAATATATTTTGGCCCGGTAAGATCTCAAAATAAGATCATATGAGAATTGTATTTTATCTTCTTTTTATATTTTTCAAATGGAAAAACAACATTAATGCATATGTCTATTCCTTTTCCAACGGATTCTAGGTTTCCCAGGTAAAGCTTATGAGCCATGACAACCAATCCACAAAGATAGCTTTTATCGAGTTTATGGAGGTGATAATCCCACCATCTCAAATACATATCTTATAATTTTCTCGTTAGTTTACTTTATTATTTAGATTATAGGTGTATACATATGCTCTATCATGTTGACACCGCACTTCATGTGTACAAACCATTCTCTTCTCCTGCATATATACCCTGTACTGAGGACTTCAACCTAATTATTACTACAACCACTAGTCATAATGTTCTATTATTTGTCTCATCTTGGTAATCACATAAGTACATTGAATACAATGTTTTCTGAACTGATAAATATTCTTGCTATTACATATATTACTCCAAGACCTTTCAAGGTGTTTTCTTACTAGATTAATACGTTTTCCCTTATATATTGACCAGAATAAATATCTATGCATCAGGCAATCCTGGATGTCTTGCATGAAGTTAACACAAATTATCCTGAAAACTAACATTTCATTTGTGTGCACTGCAGTTTAGTGGCGCTATCGCTGCTTTGAACTCCAGCGGCATATATGTGCAAGGTCTTATAATAAGGTTTGATCCCAAACTCTCAACTTCTTACTGCAAAAAGTTTCATGTCAATAAGCTAGGCCAAATAATTGTTACTTATATTTTTCAGGGTCAACCCTTCAAAGACACCAATCAGGTGGGCACATTTACAATAAGCCATGTCCTGCTAACTAGCTGCCTGGTGCTTCTCCGAGTTGGCATTCCTAAGAGAATGAGGTGTACATATTGTCAAGAGACAGAATGACGGATGATGCATGTGAATGATAATTTAAGACTCTGTTGTCCATGTCGTAATTTCCATAGACTATTGTACCTAGAGTGCTAATATTAGACTATTAAAACTTTCTTTAGTTGATCTATGTATCATTTCTCTGGTTGTATTTTGTTATGCTAAGCGCATCTCCACAGGCACCCCTATAGCGATCACAATAGCCACAATTGTATTTTGTTATGCTGAACTTTCTTTAGTTGATCTATATATCATTTCGCTGGTTGTATTTTGTTATGCTAAGCGCATTTCCACCGGGTATTTTTTTGTAGCTCTAACCACAATTGTGCTGCTTTTTTTTGAGATTTTCTCATATTTTGACAACGGCGAGAAGAAAATTGTAAGGTTGCAATGATGATGCCAAGCTAGGCATCGATGTTATTATATCTAGAACATGAAGTGGCCCCGTGAGAAATAAAACAACAAATGAATGCCCATTAAGGGGTGATAATGAAGTTACTATTTTCGGTGGAAATTTTGAGTTTTTGCAAATTGGCATTTAGTTTCATCATTCTAGCTAGGATTAACCAATATGCGTTATTAAGGGTTGTACATCTTTGCGTGTGATGGAAACCCATCCCTAACTTCTAATGACACAAGTGGTGAACATTAAGTATCAAAAGTTTAGTTCATGACAAGATACGGAAAGTAGGTCACCGTTTAGTTTATAACTAACATGTTAACTGTATATCGACAAATCCGGACATGAAAGTGACATTCCTTTGGTAACGGTTGACCGTATCTAGGGTTAGGGTTAAATAGACCGTTAGGGAATATGCTAAAATTAATTGGAGTGGAGGTGATGATGTGTTCTTGAAATTAAGGGATAATAATTTAGGTGGTATTTTGGTCGCATTTTTTAGTTTCATATTTTGGACAAAGTTCAACGGCATATGTATATAATCTTTATGAAACCCAACCCTGACTTCTAATGATGACAAGTGTTGAACATTGATTAGCAAAAGTCTAGGTCACGACAAGATACGTGAGGTAGGATGCCGTTTAGTTTTCAACTAACATGTTAATTGCATATCGATAAATTCGGACATGAAAACAAAACCCATTTCGTAATGGTTAAATTGTATATAGGGTTAGGGTTCATTAGAGTTTACACCATTAGGGGATACGGAAATTTATTGCAGTGGAGGTGATGATGTGTTGTGCTGGATATTGGAGGTGGTGCTAACGAATGGCATGGAGAAAGTTATCTTGGTAACAGTTTGAGACAAATATTTATATTTCATTTTTTGATACTTTTATTTTTGGAATATTATTGTGTTGGATATAGATATATAATTTTTTTTATCGTGAAGAGCCTTCATAGAGACGTGCCTCCTCGCACAGGGGATTCACACATGTTAGTATGTAATAAGCTGCACTTACGCACATTGCGAAAAATTATAGAAATAAAACAATGGATTAATAAAATAATGGATTGCCTTCCATAAACACTTTTCTCTAATGCCTTTTAGCTAGGCTTGATAGTTTTAGTGATGCTCTTATGAAAATAGAAAATGAAGCAAAAGGAGCATCAAGAAGCAAATTCAAAACACATTTAAGTCTAACCCACTTCCTATGCATAGGAATCTTGTACACAAATAAATTCACAAAGAACAAAGTGACAATCATAGGGAGATAAAACAAGAGTAACTTCAAAACTTTCAGCATATAGAGAGGTGTTTTAGTACCATGAAAACTTCTACAACCATATTTTTCTCTCTCATAATAATTTTCAGTAGCCTCATGAATAAACTCAACAATATAACTATCACATAAAGCATGCTTTTCATGATCTACAAACACATAATTTTTATCAAAGGTCAAAAGTAGTGGGATTAAAACATTTAAACCCAATTCTAACAATTTTATAAAAAGATGATTGATCATTCTCAATAGGTATGGGGCTCCAAGATAAATTCAAGACCCCTCCAATCTCATTTTAAATAGTAGTACAATTAATATTATCAACCAATATATAACCATCATCTAGAGCTTTATCATAAACATTTTATAAGCAAAACTCTTTAGTACCATGCATTTCGAAGTTAGGCATAAATAAAGGATATCATAAGATTTATCAAAATAGCTTGGATTATCATAGATAACAGGCACATAATTATTATCACAAGTTTTACTCATATTAAATATTTCAAGAGAATCCACATGAACATAACATTCATCCTCCTTTGGTAAGCATGGGGGACAATCAAATAATGTAAGGGATAAAGAGTTACTCTCATTAGAAGGTAGGCATGGGTAGCTAATGTATTCTTCCTCCTTTTGTTCATCACTCTTCTCCTCTTTTTCATCTAATGAGCTTTCAGGTTCAACAATTTCTTCTTCCACAAGTTCCTGCAAATTGTGGATACATTCTGCGCATGACTGAGTCTCTCTTTATAATCAATGGTATAACAATTATTGTTGAAATTTCTATGCAATAATGAAGGATATAAGAGACCATATCTTTAAGGTCTTTACAAGCAACACATGTTTTATAATTTTTAGACATGAAGGATTCTATTTAAGAAGCTCCCATAAATAAGAAAAATTATTCTACTTCTTCAAACCCAAGATGAATATAGTTATTCCAATGATAGTTCACAATTAAAACTTCTTTACTAAAGCCACATTGAAATTTAAGATGTTTAGTATCCTATTCGGAGTAACAATTTATATCATTGCGTTTAAGCAAAAATTTAGCAATTAGATTCAACTTGTGTAACACGCCTCTCGTGACGTTACCCTTATATGATTCTCTATACTTTATAAATTGCTCCATAGAGGTTCTAGCATGTTCTTCCATAACAAAGTTTTTTAGATTTTCGGTTTTTCAAAAAATTATGGATTTTCGGGCATATAAGAAAAATAAAACAAGACAAAAGTAAACTAGACAAAAGTAAACTAAACAAAACACAACTAAACAGAAATAAACTAAGCACAAATAAACTAGACAAGACAAAGTAAAATAAAATAAAAACAGAGAGACATGTAAAGTGTACTCCCCAGGTAAACTTATGAGTAGAGCTATGCCTCCCCGGCAACAGCGCCAGAAAATAGTCTTGACGACCCACAAGTATAGGGGATCACAACAGTCTTCGAGGGAAGTAAAACCCAAATTTATTGATTCGACACAATGGGAGGTAAAAAATACTTATAAGTCTTAACATCGGAGTTGTCAATTCAGCTGCACCTGGAAAAGCACTAGTAACAGGGGTGATGTGAAAGGAGAAGTAATATGAGAGCAATGACAATAGTAACACAACAGTAGTAGCACAGAGGAGATGGCACCGGAAAATATTTCAGTGCGTAGTTGACTGTAGAGCAATGATGATGACAAAAGGACCGGGGTTCCCAGCTATCTACACTAGTGGTAACTCTCCAAATAAATAACATGTGTTGGGTGAACAAATTACAGTTGGGCAATTGATAATTGTGAGGGCATGACAATGCATGCTATGACAGGATAAAAGTTACTGTAGTATTTAATTGGGCATTACAACATAATACATAGACCGTAATCCAACTACGTCTATGACTAATAATCCACCTTCAGGTTCCGAACCCCTTCCAGTATTAAGTTGCAAGCAAAAGATTATCGCATTAAGCAATGTGTGTAAAGTAAACAATAGAATTATCCTTAGATAAAACATTGTTGTTTTCTCCCTAGTAGCAACAACACATCTACAATCTTAGAAGTTATTGTCACTCTTCTAGAAAACTAGAGGCATGAACCCACTATCGAGCATAAATACTCCCTCTTGAAGATACAAGCAACTACTTGATCAAGGTAACTACAAGTATCGGAGAGCATGCAAGATCTTAAATAACAATAATATGATAATATGATGAACAATATGATCACAATTACACAATTTATCGGATCCCAACAAACACAACACCAATTACATCATATGGATCTCAATCATGTAAGGCAGCTCATGAGATCATTGTATTGAAGTACATGGAAGAGAGAGTACCAACTAGCTACAGCAGATAACCCATAGTCCAAGGGGGAACTACTCACGAACCATCATGGAGTCGAAGTGGAGACGGTGGAGTCGATGGAGATGGCTCCGGGGGTCAATCCCCGTCTCGACAGGGTGCCGGAACATGAACTTCTGACCCCCGAAACTTGTCTTGACGATGGCGGTGGCGAAGAAACTTTTCGTGGACGGAGGCTGGTTGATTTAGGGTATTTGCCTCGAAGGCATTATATAGGCGGAAGGGCGAGGTCGGTGGAGGCCAGGGGGGCACACCACCCCTTGGTGAGGTCAGGGCTTGGGCCGCGCCAAGGCATGGTCTGGCCGCCCTGTGGCCCCTCTTCGTCTCTCCTCCGGACTTCGTCTTCGTTACGGTAAAGTATTGACTTCGGCTTTTGTTTCGTCTAATTCCGAGAATATTTCTTGTACAATTGTTCTGAAATGCAAAACAGCAGAAAATAGGGAACTGATACTGTGGCATCTTGTCAATAGGTTAGTGCCGAAAAATGCATAAAAGTTCCACGAAGTGTAGACACAACATGTAGAAATTGGTGTAAAACAAGCATGGATCATCAAAAATTATAGATACGTTTGCAACGTATCACCGAGCTCTATGTGCTCCATGACACATGAGCCTACAAGTGGGCCTCCCCTGCCAGAAAGAGCGTTGACGGCCCAAATCCTGTGATGCGTGCTTTCTAAAAAAATAAGAGAGGCATATGGTGGGTTATATATTTTTTTTAATAGTAGTGTTTTTTGTAGCTCTAACCATAATTGTGGTGGTTATTTTTTGTTGGCAATTTTCATACATTTTCACAAAGGCGAGAAGAAAACTTGTGAGTGTAATGATGATTCCAAGCTGTGCATCGAGTTATTATATCAAGAACATGAAATGGTCATTGTTAGAAAGAAAACAACAAATGAATGCCCATTAAGGGATGATAATAAAGGTACTATTTTTGCTGGAAATTTTGAGTTTATGTATTTTTGACCAATGCATTTGGTTTCACCATTCTAGGGTTGCCCAATATGCGTTATTCAAGGTATATGTCTATCTTTGGATACGATGAAATCCATCCCTAACTTTTGACGACGACAATTGGTGAACATTAAGTATCAAAAGTCTAGGTCACGACAAGATACAGAAAGTAGGCCGTCGTTTAGTTGATAACTAACACGTTAATTGCACATCGACAAAATCTGGACATGAAAACGACATCCCTTTGGTAACGGTTGATCGTATCTAGGGTTAGGGTTAGGGCTAGGTACGGTTCGCACCGTTAGGGCATACACTACACTTAATTGGAGTGGAGGTGATGATGTGCTGTGCTAGACATTCGAGGTGGTGGTGACGAACGATATGAAGAAAGTTATTTTGATAAGGGTGTGAGACAAATATTTATATTTTCATTTTAGGATCTTTTTTACTTTTAAAATGTAATTGCCTTATATATGGATATTCTTTTTACTGTAACGAGCTGTGTCATAGAGACGCGCCTCCTCACACGTCTCCTCACACACGTCTCATACTTGCCAGTTGCCCACCCTTACTCACTGAGTAATGACATTTGTCACTGAGCTCGACTCTGCCCCACATGTCAGTAGGTATTAGGTAATAAGCTGCATTTAGGCACGTTGCGACGCGCGACAGCACATTACGTCTCCCGGGCACCGCACAGTGGCGTGAGCCGTCAAAGCCGCATGCAGCACTGCTGTTTCCTTCTGACCTGTGCGGGTGGCCAGTTTTCGGTGGCTTTCACTTCACACCAGATTACCGAGCCACGCATCACTGCTAACCTTCCCCAGCTTACTTGGTGGCCCACATGTCACTGTATAATCGCAGGACGACGTTCCGTGCACGCGGACCAAAAGCCAGTCACTGCCGTTGCGATCAGCAGGACTGCAGGAGCACGCGCCCCACGGCCACGGGGTAGTCCATAAATACCCAGGCGCCACAGCCCGGCGACCGTGCCTCCACCTGACCTGCGAAATCATCTTCTCTTCCTCGCCTCCTCGCGCTCTCCTCCATCTCAGCATCCATGGACGCTCTGCAAGTTTGCGCCGTGATGCCGGCGGCGGAGCAGACGCCGGCCACCGCGCCGCCCGCGCTCAACCCGCTGGCAAGGGAGTTCGTGCCGGCCGTGGGCCGCGCCTCCGCGTCGCTCAATCCGTTCGCCAAGGATTTCGTGCCCGTGGGTGCCCCAGCCCTTAACCCGCAGGCCGCGGAGTTCGTGCCGTGGTGGCACGTCGGGGGCGGACTCTCGGCGGACGCGCCAGAGTTCGTCGTCACGCCGCCGGAGCTCTACTACCCGGCCGCCGGCGCCTACGACGACCTCAGCAACGCCATCCCGCCGATGGCCTCCACAAGTGTAAGACAAATTAAGAACTAGCTTGACGTACAGTCTTGGATGCATGCATACACGCCATACTGCAGATACATGCATGCGCTTACACTCCCCCCTTGCTGATAGCTTGTCCTTACCTCCATCTCCAATCTTAATTTCAGTTACTTGTTGGTTTAATTTTTTTTCCTTTGATCGATCGAGTGGGTTCTGGGATCTTGGCTTACTCTGGTACAGTTTGCTGAAGTAGGTCTGGATCTATCTTTCTTCTTCTGACGTTATTTTGCAGAGATAATCCAAAGCATGGCTGCTTTTCTATGCTATAAGTAACTCGGTATCTCCTCGTCAACACTTTTTTCTTTCTTTGTCGATTTCCTTGGTTCCTTCCTCAAAAAAAAAAGGAGATGCATGGATCTCCAAAGCCCAAAGGTGTTAAGGGAGAGATGCATTGATCTAAATTACTTGGTGACTATTATTTTGATTGACCCAGACGATCTTGAGAGAAGTCATGGTTGGTTCGCAGCAGACCTTAAAGGGACTGGAAGTGATCTGAATTTATCTTATGGATTTTTCATTTCTCCGGCGGATGTTTTTCAACTAGTTTCTTCCCTGTTTTGCCTCCTGTCATGGTTGCCTTCAAACAGATCTAGATCTGGTTATTTCTCTCTTCTTTTTCTCTTTGAGAAAGATGATGCAGTATGTAGTTATGCATGTACTCGGCAGTTCATCTATTTCTATCTCCTTTTTGGAATTATGGTTAGTACAATTTTATTTTCTGTTTCATCGGAACTATGATGTACTTCTTCACTTTCTACACTGTTATTGATCATTTCTTCTATAATACTTTGATGTGCTACATATTCCTAACCCTTTTAATTGTGTGTGTGAAGTCCAGCATTGGGCTACAGTTTCATTTCCCGGTTCTTCAAATTATGATGTTCTTCAGTTGTTGCCCTGTTACTTATCATTTCTTCTTTAATAATTCAGTGTGCTACATTCTTACAGAGGGTTAGCAACTACTCGCAGCATGGAAGGGCCAGGCTTTCTCAACGGGTTCAAAGGATGAACAAGGAAGAATATGTGAGAAAAACTATTTATATCACAAACATTGATCAGACAGTAAGACAACTACTTCCATCCAATAATTGATCTTTTTGGGTACGTAATATGTGTATATGAAGTAATAAACTCGTGGGATGTAACGGTTCATTATGCACTTCTATTTTTTCAGGTGACAGAGGAAATGCTTGCACAACTCTTTGAGAGATGTGGAACCGTATGTCTAGATCTGACCCATTTATACATTATAATTTTATGCATTACTTTGAACCGACTTGTTATATTAGACTTTGATTTGCACTTTAAGATGATGTGAATGATGCTTACTGGCAGTTTTTATTTGGCAGAATGTTGGCTAATATTAGAGTTATTTGCAAGGTTATGCATTTTATACCTTGGAAAAAAAGTAGTGGTCAAGTCTTAATTTATTTCAGTAGTCTTATTACCATGGAAAAAAATAGCGCGCTATTCTAGCGCTAATAGCACGCTATAGCATATCTGGAGAGCCGACGCTACGCTATTTCGACGCTATAGCGCGCTATTCGCGTTAATAGCACGCTATAACATGCTAATAGCGTATTTTTAGACCCACTCTATTTTGTTATAGCGCTATTTTTTTCCTTGCTTATTACTAAGCAGACATTTATGTGGTGCCAATACTGTTGTGAACATGTAGGGAATTTGTAGCGTGTAGCTGCAAATACAATCGTGCCCTAATAAAAATATTTTGTTACATTAGCATGTGTCAAGCACCAATTGTTTTACCGTGGTACATTCTCGAAAAAACAATTATATGTGCAAAAAGAAAGTATAGACAACAAGAAATTTAGATAGAGCATGAAGTGAACTATCGAAATGAGACTACTGGAATAAGAGGATTATACTTTCATGGGATATAGATTGGCAAAAAAGTGAGGGGGTGATTTGGAAAGATATGAAGTGAATTAATCGGATTATATATCATCTGGACTATGAGATGATTTTCTTATGGCTGGTAACAGTACTGATTGTCTTTGGTATGGTATTATCTGTGAAGATAGATATTCTATTTACTTAGAAGAAAAATATAAAACAGTAGCATCTTTAGTGTTTCACATCAAAATGAATAATGGCATGCTAGTTATAGGTAAAAATATTTCTAGTTTGACAGATATAGAAAATTAAATTTTCATTTGCATGAAAGTTCAAATTGAAGGATTCATACCTAATATAGACTAGAGTGTGTTGATAGCTAAGAGACATTCAAATTGTGTAAAAAACTGTAATGTTTATATCATATTTGGCCTCTAGAATAGCTCCTGAGTTCCTAAGGAGACAAAGTATAGTCTGCATAACTTAAAGAATGCACTCATTCTTTAGGATATATAGTTTAGGACAACTAAAGGCTTCGTTGCAATGTCAGATTATCATCACATATGGTGTTTTCATCTGTAGCCTTCTTTACAGGTTAAAAATTATATTTATTTTGCACTCCCTGTATATTAGAGATCCACCGTGCACCTTTCTTATTAATTTACTTGAGGCCCCATCAGAATCTAACAAGCAATTAAACATGTTACTCAGAATTTTTTTGCGGGTAAAACATGTTACTCAGATTTGAAGAAACATACCTTTATTCACCACTTCTTTGTGTATCACATACGTTGAAAATTTTGCAGCACATTTTTTGGTCTGCATATCAACTAAATTAGGGATAAATATGACCTATATGTAAATTCTGGAGTCAATTGCAAGAACTTCATGGTTTCAGTTTCAAATTTTAAAATCATCTTTTATGGCTGTAACATCATTGAGTTGAGGGGGTGGAAAAGAAGAATATCCTTGGATAGGTTCTGTTGATGAACAAATGACCGTTCCTCTTACTGTGGTGAGATATGTGTTGAGCACCATTTGCATGCAGTTTTACCAACATAAACATCATACTAATAGTTTCCTAGTAGGGTAACGCAAGCAAAAAATTAACTGTTATGTATCATTACATCATTAGTGTAACCACAAAATTGTTTATAGGTTGTTGACTGCCGTCTTTGTGGAGACCCCTCTTCCGGTTTCCGATTCGCATTCATGGAGTTTCTATATCAAGGTTAGTCACCATAATGCGATCTCATATATTAATCTCCATCCATAATGAACAACGTGAAGTTCATATAAGTTTTTCTAAGGCCCAATGTTGCACATGTTTTCAGAGGAAGCATTCCATGCATTGAACCTTGATGGAGCTCTTATAGGCATTTTCCCTCTGAAGGTATCCCCTTCTAGGACGGCAATCATGCCTATAAAACATGCATTTCTTCCTCAGGTCAGCCTACCAATAAAATCCCTTTAATTTTAAATGTTTTTTAGATGGCTAAACTCCGTGTAACAAAAATGTTTAATCTTCATATAGTCGGAAGAAGAAAAGGACAGGTCCTCAAGGACAATATATTGCACTAATATCGAAAAGACGGTATGCAACACCAAAATGATACTTTTGCACATGTTCTTTCTAAATGTTAAATTTTCTTGTAAACATTTCACGTATAGGTCACTCCAGATGAGCTAACAGACTTTTGTCAACTATATTTTGGGCCGGTAAGATATCAAACCATGATCATATGAGAATTGCGTTTGGTCTTCTTTTATTTTTTTTTCAAAAGAAAAAATTATTATAATGCATATGTCCATCCCTTTTTCAATGGTTTCTAGGTTTCACACGTAAGGCTGACGGGCCATGACAACCATGTCACCAAGATAGCGTTTGTTGAGTTTACGGAGGTGATAATCCCACCATGTCAAATCCTCTACATCTTATATTTTTTTCTTCTTAATTTACTTTACTAAGATTGTAGTTGTATCCATATGCGCAATCATGTTGGCACCACACTTTCATGCGTACAAACCATTCTGTTGTCCTGCACATATATCCTATCCTGTACTAATGACTTAATCCTAATTATTACTACAACCACTAGTCATAATCTTCTATTATTTGTCTCACGTTGATAATCACAAAAGTACATCAAATACAATGTCTTGTGAACTGATCAATATTCTTGCTATTACGTTATATATTACTCCAAGCTTTGAAGGTGTTTTCTACCTAGAGTAAAACGGTTTCCCTTATATGTTGACCAGAATAAATGCCTATGCATCAGGCAATCCTGATGATAAAACAAATTATCCTGAAAACTAACATTTATTTGTGTGCATTGTAGGATAGTGGCGCTATTTCTGCTTTGAGCTCGAGCGGCATATATGTAAAAGGCCTTCTAATAAGGTTTGATCCCTAACTCTCAACTTCTTACTGCACAATTTTTTTTCCATATCAATAAGCTAGGTCAAATAATTTTTACTTACATTTTCCAGGGTCCACCCTTCAAAGACACCAATCAGGGGGGCACATATATAATAAGCCATGTCATGATAACTAGCCGGATGGTGCCTCTCTGAGTTGACATGCCCAAGAGAATGAAATGTACTGTCAAGAGTAGAATGTGATGTATGTGGATGATAATTTAAGACTCTACTGTCGATGTCAAAATTTCCATAGACTATTGCATACAGAGAGCTAATATCAGACTATTAAAACTTTCTTTAGTTGATCTATATACCGTTTTGTTGGTTGTATTTTTTATGCTAAGAGCACCTCCACTTGCACCCCGTATAGCAACCTCAATAGCCCTATGGGGCCGGGCGGTGTTTTTAGGCCACACCGGCATGCCCCAAACGTAGCCAATTGATTTCGGAGCCCAATAGAATAGCCGACACTCCCTCAACGCCCCCTATGACGTGGTGGGAAACGGGTGCGCCCGCGCTCTACGCCACTTTGGAATTCGCCAGCGGGTCCCGCCTAGCAACCATACAACCTATCCTACAACTTTCCCCAATTTACCCCCTCCCACCCACCATTTCAATTCCATCTCGTGTCCCCAACTCATGCCCAGAGTGCGCCCTCGCTCTAGCCGCCCTCTCTTTTGGTATGCCTTCAAGAAAGAAGGCACGATGCCGGTGAAGCACCGAAAGGCATTGTTGAAGGAGAAGCCATTGACCATATCGGAGCAGGGTTGGAAGTCCCACTACGACCGGTGCCAGATCATGACGGGGGACCGGAGGAGGCGCCGCCTGGTCGGCGAGGCCAACTAGGCCGCAACGGCGGTTGGGGAGGCTGTGGCGCAGGTATGCTTGAGCATTGAAGGTGCACATTATGAGTGCGCGAGCGGCAACTTCCCTGTGACCGGTCATAGTCACGGGGGGCCAAGCCGACTACTTTGGAAGGAGCACGTCCCGTTGTAGCCAGCCTTCTTCTCCGAGACACCGTTGTTGTATATGTGCTTCATCCCCGAGGTTGGCGACAACTATCCAGCCGCCCATCATGCCGCTAAGTTCTCGCCTATGACGGCGCTGCGACGCGAGGGATTTCACCTTGACCTCTACAGTTCCTACACTGACTCGCCCGCTATGCACCGTGGAATAGGCAGTGAAGGCGGCCACTTGACCGACAACACCGACCTTCGTCGCAGCCTCATTGGTTGCAGCAGCAACGCCTGCCACGTGTTCGACAATACATCTAGCATGCGCTACAGACACGCCGAAGCGTAAATCACATGTCAAACCACGTCGCACTCCTTCGGCTATTGCTGCATCCTCATCCATGCAACTGCTAGAGGCTTCCTCATCTGTACAAACTCAAAGTGAATTTGCTGCACCTCCAGAGACCCCGGTGGCAGTCATCCATGATATTGGCACACGGCTTTGCGACATTCCACACGAAGAGCTGTCCCCACAAAAGTTGCTTGCGTCCCAGCATGAGGATGATGATGAAGCTAGTACTGAGGACCAAATCTGAGTGCTGTTTTTCAGTTGACACTTGTGTTTACTACACTGTTTCAGCTGGATGTCCTTTTCCTTCTGTCAGTTTCAGTTTGTTGTCAGACTTAATCTTCTGGCCTCAGACTATTTTCTGGTTTGTTAGCCGTATTGGCATTAAACAGGTAGTGTCTATTTTATGGCCATGAGACATTGGATCATCTTGTGGTGGAACATTCGTGGATTTAACTATGAATCAAAATGGCTCGCCCTAAAGAATAAAATTGAAGAATCGGGGTGTGCTATTATTTGTCTCCAGGAGACAAAAAAGGATAATTTTGATCACTCTTTCATCAGAAAATTCAGTCCTCGAGGCTTTGATAAGTTAGAATTTGTGCCTTCTCTCGGAGCATCTGGGGGTCTTGCTATAATCTGGAACAGCTCCATATTTTCAGGCACCCTAATTCACGGAGAAAGGTTTGCACTTTCGGTACAATTTACTTCTCTACACCTTAACAGATCTTGGACAATAACAAATATATATGGCCCCAGTTCTGGCCAGAGCGGCAGTTATTTGTGGACTGGTTCAGAAATGTTTCTATACCTCATGATAGTCTCTGGATGTTTTTAGGAGACTTTAATTTCATGCGATCTGCTGAAAACAGAAATAAGCCTGGCGGAGATTATAATGAGATGATGACTTTCAATGAAATAATTAGTGGACAGTCTTTAATTGAACTTCCCCTGAAGGGCAGATAATATACCTGGAGTAATATGCAGGAGGTGCCACTTTTAGAGCAATTAGACTGGTGTTTTTCCATTGTTGAATGGAATTCAGTTTTCCCCAACACAATTGTGAAGCCTCTGTCGAAACCTGTTTCAGATCATGTCCCTTGTGTTGTTTCAATTGAGACAAGCATACCTTGAAGTAAATTGTTCAGATTTGAGAACTTTTGGCCCCTGCATCCTGGTTTCAAGGACACAGTGAAGACTATATGGGACAAGCCTGTGAGAGCCTCTAACAGTGCTATTGCCTTGTCAGCTAAGTTAAAAAACTTAAGAAGAGGTTTAAAAGTTTGGAGCAAGCCTATCTCCAAGCTTAGTTTGCTGATTGAAAATTGCAACAAGGTCTTGCTTGAGTTGGACAATATTGAAGATAAAAGATTGTTGTATGTGCAGGAAAGAAACTTCAGGATCATTCTCAAAAAGCATCTAAATTGGTTGCTTGATTATCAAAATAAATATTGGAAGAAGAGGTGTACATATAGATGGGCTCAGCTTGGTGATGAGAACACCAAGTTTTTTCATGCAAGAGCTTCACAGAGATATAGACAAAACTCAATTGTTTCTGTTACTTTGGAGGATGGAAGAATTGTAGACACTCATGAGGAGAAGGCGGCTATTTTTCTCTGCTCTTTTAAGGAGAGAATGGGAGTATCTCACTCACCCTCTATTCCTTTTGACTTGGAGAATTTAATTACTAGAGTTCTTGGCCTTGATGATATCTTAGTACCTTTCACAAAACAGGAAATAGACAAGGTAATTAAAATGATTCCAAAAAAACTTTCTCCAGAAACTGTAAATGACTACAGACTAGTATCATTGTTGAACTATGTTTTGAAGGTCTTGACAAAACTCCTGGCAGAAAGGTTGCAAAAGTGGATTCTAAAGATTGTTCATAGGAACCAATATGGGTTTATAAAGGGAAGAAATATTCAAGACTGTTTGGCTTGGTCATTTGAGTATCTACATCAGTGCAAAGCCTCTGGGAGAGAAATAGTCATTGTAAAATTGGATTTTGCCAAAGCATTTGATATTAAAAAACGTTGACCAACGGGGGAATGATCCCTCCCTTGACTATATGTTGTTAGGTAGGATGAGACTCTCCCCGCGGATGGACGCGGATGGATGATAACCCGGTTTATTCGCCCCTCCTGCGAAATTACCGCAGATGGGGATTCGAATCCGGGTGGGCTGGCTGCGCACTCGCTTGCCTTGCCACTGAGCTAGAACTCAGTTCTCCCAAAGCATTTGATATTATTGAACATTCAGCAATCTTGAATATTCTGAAGCATATGGGATTTGATGACAGATGGCTTAACTGGATGTATTTGATTTTCCAATCTGGCTCCTACGCAATTTTGGTTAATGGAGTTCCTGGAGCTGAGTTTAAGTGTCGAAGGGGTGTAAGGCAGGGAGACCCCCTTTGTGGCAGGTTCTGAATTACTTCAGTATTTAATTAATGCAGCCTGTACAGAAGGTCTCCTCTCCCTTCCCATTGAACAACCGCTTCTGAAGATTTCCCTGTAATTCAATATGCGGATGATACTATTGTAGTTTTGTCAGCTGACCCAACACAACTTCAGAACCTGAAGAATATCTTAAATGCTTATGCTCAAGCCACTGGCCTCAAGATTAATTATCACAAGTCACACTTGATACCCATCAATGTGGACCTGGAGAATTCCCATGCTCTTGCTGCAATTTTGGGATGTGAGGTTGCTACCATGCCCTTCACCTACCTAGGACTCCCTCTGGGCACAACCAGGCCAACAGTTGCTGAACTCATGCCTCTAGTTGACAGAGTAGAAAGAAGATTGACAAGTACATCTATTTGGCTTACCTGTGGAGGAAGAGTCACATATATTAATGCTGCACTTACCCCTTTGATGATATATGCTTTATGTGTTCTAAAAATTCCTCTCCAGATTATTGAATTCATTGATAGGGCAAGGAGGCATTGTCTATGGAGGAAAACCGATGACAGAGAAGAAAAATCTTATTCTCTTGCTGCATGGAGTTTAGTTTGTAAACCCAAGAAGAAAGGGGGACTTGGTATCCTAGACTTGAAGATCCAAAATCAGGCGCTTCTACTGAAATATTTGCACAAGTTCTTTCACAAGCATGATATACCTTGGGTTATGTTAATATGGTTCAGATATTACCCAAATGGTGTTCCACAGTCTAAAAAGCCTTGCGGGTCCTTTTGGTGGCGTGATGTTGCTAGCTACTTTGACATATTTAGAGGCATCACCTCCTGCTCAGTAAATGCAGGTGACACGGTGCTTCTATGGAAAGACATCTGGGCTGGTGAGACACCGCTTCATGACCAACTCCCACATCTATTCTCTTTTTCTTCATTGGAAGATTCATCTGTCATTAACTACATTGAGGATAGCCTCCCATCAAGTAATTTTCATTTGCCTATCTCAATGGAAGCTAGTGTGGAGTTAGACAGTTTATCTGTATTGTTAGACGCTTTGGACAGAGATTCTCACTCTCCTGACGTATGGACATATGCTTGGGGAAAAACAGAATATGCAGCAAGCAAGTTCTATAAATTCTATTTCAGGGAGATCAAACCACTGGCATGCTTGCCACTTATTTGGAAATCGAAGTGTCAAATGAAGCACAAGGTGTTTGCGTGGCTTCTAATGATTGATAGACTTAACACACGTGATTTGCTAGCTTGACGACAGTGTCCAATAGAAAATACAAACTGTGTTGTATGTATGCAGCAAAGAGAGGATCGGGATCATCTGTTTTTCAGTTGCACGTTCAGTAAAACGTGCTGGTCTGCTATGGATATTACATGGGACTTGACTCTGCCGTTGGCTTATAGGATCATAGCTGCAGCAAATGTTTGGAGAAAGCCTTTCTTCCTGGAGTATGTCATCATTGGGGCTTGGAACATCTGGAAGCAGAGAAACAGGAAACACTTTGATAATGTTGATGTCTCTATTCATTATTGGCTTGCTCAGCTTAGTGTGGATCTGGATTTTCTCAAGTCTAGGGTGAAGCAAGACCTTAGAAACAACATAGATTCTTTTGTTAGAGAAATAAGAGTGTAATCTTATCAGTCCTTTATGGGGTCCTAAAAATAGGACCCTTGTAAATATGTTGTAACTTTAATCTTATTTTTAATTTAAGTGCAGTAGGAGTCTCTCCTGCTGTAGGTTCCTAAAAAAACGAGGTATGAGGACAACACCACATCTATGTCACATGTATAGTGCAATGAATGGGCATCGAAATCTTGAAAATTTCGATGTGTGAGGTCCCTTGGCATTGAATTCTTGGGTGACCTGATCAGTGGCGGCTGGCCAATCCTGTCCTCGATGATGGTGAAGAGGAAGAAGAGGGCGACAAGGGAGGCGAGGAAGAAGAGGCTGAAGTGTTTGAACAGGGGACCAGCGCAACTACCAAGATGAGGAAACGAAAGGCCGACACACGTAGTCGAAGGTGGAAGTCTTTGGAGGATGGGTGCCTCATCGAGGCTTCGATTGTGAGCCTTGGCCCCATCACCAGCGCCCACCAAACCTCCAATAAGTACTACAAGCACATCTATGACAAAGTCAATGAAAGAAAGCAATTTGGAGATTATGCTTTGATCCACATGATCCGCAACGAGTCGTCCATGTTGCATTGGTGGGGGATCATCAAGGCGGCGTGCTACAAAATTCATGGCCACTTTGAGAAGGTCACGGCGAGGAAGGAGAGTGGAAAAACCACGGTGAACTACATAGTGCCTCTCTCATCTTGTGCTCATGTCAATTCTATATTCTCATATTGATGCATTTCCATCTTCTTTGCTAGATGTACGACGCACTCGCCGCATACAAGGACGACCACTTGAAGCTCCAAGGTGTCAAAAAATGGGACAAGTTCGGACTCACTCTCAAAGGAACGGGCCATGTGGAAGATGGGCCACTCCCCTCCACGGTGGCCTCAGCCGGTCGCCGAATCGGCAACAAGAAGGCAAAGGCCAAGAGGAATGGGACGTTCTAATTGACCGGCTTTTATGCCACCATTGAGAACATGGTTTCATCTTTCGCCTCCAAAAACAAAGAGAGGATGAAAGGGGCGCCACCATGTGGAGGGCCATGTTGGACAAGAAGATGTGAAGTTGGGGCTCTAGAGGGAGAAGGTGTAAGCGCCAAGATGGAAGCACAAGTCGGCATGACGAAGGCCATGATTAAAGCACGCACATTGCATCGGGCAAGATGACGCAAGAAGCAAAGATCTTGATAGCGAATATGTTAGGCATGGATCCATTGGCGAGGACATGACACAAATGTACCATGAGGGCATCGGCAAGGCGGTGCTGGCTGCCCAAGCGTCGGCAGCAACGAAGGCCATGGAGGCCTTGGCAGTCACAATGGTGGCATCGACGGGCATGGCGGCGGCAACACCACGTGTGATCAACAAGCCAATTGTGATGGAGGTGCCCGCACCGTTGACACCATTCATTTGATCTATTTGGCCATGAAGCCCAAATTGTTTTTTGGTAGCCGGACTATTTGGCCATGAAACGCTGGCCACCAAACCACGTACATCCACTGGTAACGACTACGGCCACAGTTGTTTGGTGTCTTGCCGTGTTGAACCATAAGGAGCTAAAGCATGAGCTAAATTATTACATTCATGTGGTGCATACGAGAACTGAAAAAGAGTTAAAAGAAGGGAAAGCTGCATATATGTAGATGCGCAGGTCACTCTAAATCATGGCTTTGGGTGCTCTTGTTAGGATGTTCTCCTCGCGTCCGAGCTCAACGGCTCGAACACGGACCGTTGACCTCGTCCGCGTCCTGATCGGTGCCGCCCAACCGCAACTAGTTGGTGGGCCCCTGTCGCCTGTGCTATATATAAAGTGGTGGGGACCTGTGACACGAGTTACAAGGTTGACTGGAGCTGTCACTCGCCCCACCGACACACCTACCGATCTAGGTTTTGCACAGTGCCGACGGGAAGCTCCACCGCCACTCCTCTCGCTCACCTCATGCCGTCTCCGTCACCATCGCCACCATGTCGACTTCGACGGGTTCGTCCTCCTCAAGGGAGAAGGTAAACATCACAACATTCACAGTATTTCTCTCCTACCCGGCTAAGATTCTACACTTAGACGATCTAGCGAGTTTAACATTGGTATCAGAGCCATTATTCGGGTAGAAAAGAAACAGAAAACGAAACCCTAGTTCATCCCTGCAACCAAACCCTACCCAAAGAAAAAGAGGAAAAGAAATGGTCACCGGCCGTTGTTGCAAAGAACGCCGGCAGAGGGCGCCGTCTCTGAGCTTCTTGATGGCGGTGCGCTCACCCTCGGGTGCACGCACGCGCCGGCAAGAGGGCCAGGGAGGCGCCACACTTCTTCTTGCCGCCGTGAATCTGTCGGGGTTTTTCGGTGGGAGGAGGAAGAGAACGAGTGGGGGAGGGGCTGCTCCGCCCCGGCCAAGTGTTGGCACACACGGTGAAGTGCTGGGCGATGCCGCTCCCTCTCAGATATGAAAGGAATGAAAAGGAAGGAAGGAGGGGGTAGCAGTGCTGAGTTGCAGCCGAGCAGAGCTCGCCATCACCGGCGGCGCACCGGCGCGGTCGCTCAGTTTTTCTCCTCCAGCCGCCGCAACAGAGAGGACAGAGAAGGGGTTCGGGGGAGAATGGTGGCTAAGGTTAGGGTTACAGGGGGTGGCCGTTTCGGGCCAGTTCTTATACCGGCCGAAACACACTCGTGGCCGTCCAATTCGAATCAGACGATCAGCGTCGTGCTCCGCACGCCAGGTAGGCTGGGGGCGCTACAAGACCGCCGTGACGGGCCGCGGGCTGGGAGGCAGGCCACAGGCCATTTCGGTTGCGGGCAGGGAGGCCGACCACATGCCTTTCTCGGCACGGGCGGGAAAGCTGGCCATAGGCCGCTAAACAGGCCGCAGGCCGGGGCAAGCGCAGGCCGCTGGCCGTTTTCGGCACGGGAGTGAAAGTAGGCCGTGGGCCGAATTTCGGGCTGCACACCGTTTTTTCTGTTAAATCAATTACATAGGCTTTATTTTGGCATATTTAGGTCAGTTATAGGTCTAATTTTGTCCAGTTTTTTCTAAACAAATAGGACCAACGAAATATTTGTTTGAAGAAATTAAAAGTGAAAGTAATGTCTCTAAAAAAGTTCAAAGTTAAGAGTTTAAAAGTTTCCGCTGCAAATAGTTAAAAGATGCATTTTAAAATTTAAAAAAATGCAAAAGTGATGGTTAAACTTTTAAAAAGGTTGATTAAAAGTGAATGTTGAAACAATTATGATCCTATCATTTTATGACCAACATTATTAATGGTGTGATCATGTTTTTTTGTAATAATATGTGCAAAAGTGAATTTTAAAGAGATGATTAAAGTGATTATTGTGACAATTATGGTTATGTTATATTTTTACCAACGTTATTAATGACATGATCATGATTTGTTGTAATAAGAAATGTATTTATATCTATTTCTGCCCAACGGTGATATAGATTTAATTGCACAAACAGTTGTATGTTCTAATTTTGACCAACGTTGGATTATTGCATGCAATTGTTGTTATAATCTCATTTCCTTGTGGTTTGAAGGAGGGTACTACTTGATGAGGTGCATCAATGATGTTCCAACCCTCAGAGGTGACTACTACACTGAATGGAGAAAGAAGGTCATTTTGTGCTGAGGTGGACTGGGTTGTGAACTCTCCATATCCGATCAGACCAAAAGATCCAGTCAGAGATGACAAAGATGATGATACTGCATGGCAGAAAAAGAAAAAGGGACCGTGCTCCAGTGGATATGGGATATACCCTAAAGAACCAAAAGTGGCTTCGTGCCAATAAAAGGTGCGTGTCATTTATAAAGAATCAACTGAGAACACCATTATGGGCTCAATTGCAGAGTGTGCTTCCGTAGGGGAGTATCTTGAAAGAATTAAGAGCCAGTTCACTGGTTCATCAAAGATATATGCTACACAGATGCGGAAGCAACTAGTGACAGAAAAGTACACAAGGACATGAAGGATATGTCAAATGTGCCATATGGTGTAATAATGCTTATGTGGGGTTGCTTTACTCCATGATGAGCTTTATTTATTGTCCTTGCGTGAAAAAGTATTGTCTGTGTGTAACGTGAATGAGAAAATATCCGCGTCGAAAAAAGAACAAAAGAAATGGACTGATGAATCATCAAAATTATGGCACTGTCGCTTAGGCCATATATATTTCGAGGGGAAGAATATAAAGACTTGTTAAAAAAATCATATTCTTCCTCCATTAGAATTCTCAGACATCAAACAATGCATCGATTGTATTAAAGGAAAAATTGTAAAGTAAATTAAAAAGGGTGCAAATCGAAGCACCGCAAAACTAGAAATAATTCACACCGATATATGTGGACAATTTCCTGTGAAAAGTGTGGATGTCTATGATTCGTTCATAACATTCACGGATGATTACTCCTGATATGGTTATATTTATCCAGTCAAAGAAAGAACAGAAGTGTTGGATAAATTTAAAATATTCAAAGCTGAAGTTGAAAACCAGCATGATAAAAGAATAAAGATAGTGAGATCTCATCATGGAGGGGAGTATTACGGTCGGCATACTCCATATGGCCAAGTTCCTAGACCTTTTGCAAGGTTCTTACAGGAGGCTAGAATAGTCGCCCAGTATTCTATGTCGGGCGAACCTCAGCAGAATGGGGTAGCTGAAAGGCGCAACCGTACCCTTATGGATATGGTGCGCAGTATGATGAGTTATTCCACCCTACCATTGGGATTGTGGATTGACGCGTTAAAAACCGCTATTCACATTCTAAACAAAGTACCAAGCAAATCGGTCCCCAAAACACCGTATGAGCTATGGAAAAGGAGAGTGCCTTCTCTAAACCACCTGAAAGCGTGGGGGAGTCCTGCTGAGGCCAAAGTATTTAATTCAAATAGTAAGCTACTATTTTACTGGCTATCCTAAAAAGTCAAAGGGTTATCGTTTCTAGTGTCCAGATAAATACACAAAGTTTGTGGAAACGAGACATGTTGTCTTCTTAGAAGACGAAATGATGAGGGGGGAACATGGTAGCTCGGAAAATTGATCTTGAGAAGTAGAGGGTGCATGCACCTAATCCGATGACTCAGGAGCCATTTTTGCGCTACCATGTGCACCTGCACCGATAATCCTTGCGATTGTGGTGCAAGCGCCTGTTGTGACTCCACCCATGACAACGATGATTGAAAATTTGGAACCTGTCCGTCAGGAGCCGAATGAACCATTTGTTGAGAATGAAAGGGAGCAACAACAACCACCTCCAGAAGCTGAGCCACAAGTTGAGGAAAAGAATTCTCAAGAGAATGAGGCCCTTAAAAGGTCTACAAGAGCTAGAAATCAGCCATTTCGACTGATTAGAAAGTTTACAACACATAAACATTTCATATGGAAGGTGATCCCACTTAATATGAAGAAGCCATGAGAAGCCCAGATTTATCAAAGTGGGTGGAGGCCATGGAAGACAAAATGAGATCGATGAGTGCCAACAATATTTGGGACTTAGAAAATATTTCTAAAGGAGCCAAAACAGTGGGTTGCAGGTGAGTCTATAAAATAAAATATGACTCCAATGGGAATGTGGAAAAGTACAAAACAATACTTGTGGCAAAAGGATTTACACAAAGTGAATGGATAGATTATAATGAGATATTTTCTCCAGTCTCATGTAAGGATTCCTTCAGAATCATAATGGCACTAGTTGCACATTTTAATTTAGAGTTGCATCAAATGGATGTAAAGACGGTATTTCTAAATGGGGATTTAGAAGAAAATGTCTAAATGAAACAACTTAAGGGTTTTATCATGGAAGGCAAGGAAGAAATGAAATGCCGCCTAAAGAAATCCATTTGTGGATTAAAGCAAGCCTCCATACAGTTGTATCTAAAGTTTAATGAGACAATTAAGATATTTGGATTTAAAGAAAGTATTGAGGACAACTGCGTTTATGCAAAGTTTAAAAGTAGGTAATATATTTTCCTAATCTTGTATGTGGAAGATATTCTGCTTACCAGCAGTGATGTTAGTCTACTGCAACAGACAAAGAAGTTCTTGTTCTCAAATTTTGATATGAAAGATCTTGGTGAAACATCATATGTTTTGGGCATAGAAATTCACTGAGATAGGAAAAATGGAGTATTAGGACTATCACAAAAAGCTCATTTAGAAAAGATTCTAAGTAAGTATAATATGCATAAGTGCAATACCACACCTGCCCCTATAGTCAAGGGCGATAGTTTTGGGAAATTTCAAAATCCCCAAAATCAATACGAGCTTGATCAAATGAAAGCAGTTCCATATGCTTCGGCCATTGGAAGCCTACAGTATACACAAGTATGCACTCACACTGACTTAGCTTTTATCACCGGAGTACTCGGTAGATATCAAGAAAATCCAGGTTGTGAACATTGGAAAATGGTAAAGAAGACATTGCGTTATGTGAAAGGCACAAAGAACTACATGCTAACATACAGAAGATCTGATTCCATACAAATAAGAGGGTATTCAGATGCATATTTTGCGGGAGATAAAGATGATAGAAAATCCACATCTGGATATGTATTCACTCTCGCAGGGGGGGCTATTTCGTGGAGAAGCTCCAAACAGATAATAGTTGCATCATCCACGATGTATGCATAATTTATAGCATGTTATGAAGCCACGGGGCAGGTATTATGATTAAAGGAATTTATACCCAACTTGAAAGTGGTAAATTGTATTGACAAACCACTAAAGATGTACTGCGACAATGAGCCCGCAGTATTTTATGCTCACATCAACAAGTCGAGTACAACTACAAAACCGATTGAGCTTAAGTATTATGTTGTGAAACACATGATCCATGATCAAACTATAAGTCTCGAGCATATAAGGACAAAAGATATGCTTGCGGATCCGCTAACGAAAGGCTTACCACCCAGCGTGTTTAAGGAACACGTAGCCGGCATGGGTTTAAGGGAAAATCTTACCTATCCTGGATCATAAGAGGCCCAAAAGTAAAAGAATTTGTTTCAAAACAGAGAAGTGTATTGTGGTTGTCTGCTTCTATCGACAATAGAGCTGTTACGATGAAACATGCCCTATGTACTAATCCAAAATGAAACGAATAAAGTTAACAGAAAAGTTAAGATCAAAGGGGAGAATGTTAGGATGATCTCCTCACGTCCGAGCCCAACGGCTCGAACTCGGACCCTTGACCTCGTCTGCGCCATGATCGGGGGCGCCCAACCGCAACTGGTTGGTGGGCCTCTATCGCCTGTGCTATATATAAAGTGGTGGGGGTCTGTGACACGAGTTACGGGGTTGACTGGAGCTGCCACTCGCACCACCGACACACCTAACGATCTAGGTTTTGCACAGTGCCGACAGGAAGCTCCACCGCCACCCCTCTCGCTCAACCTCATGTCGTCGCCGTCGCCATCACCACCATGTCGACTTCGACGGGTTCGTCCTCCTCGAGGGAGAAGGTAAACCTCACAACATCACCGTATTTTCTCCTACCCGGCTAAGATTCTACACCTAGACAATCTAGCGAGTTTAACAATTCTGTCTAACTCCCTCTTCTGCATTGCTTGTACAAGGTTTAGCGAGTCCTGGCTGCCTCCTCGCACGCTTGAATTTCCGACATGGCTGCACTGGTGTAAATGATGTATAAACCCCGGTCCTGATCCTCTAACCTTGCTCCGTCTGGTCCCGTACAACAAAACCCCATCCCCCAGTCTTTTTCTCTGCACAGAAGGCTTCGACACGACGTTTATTTCACCATATCTCGCTGCGGTGCCTGCCAGACCAGTTTCTTTACTGGCTTTCCCTCTGATTTTTTGCTTACTGCAAACTGTGCACATTCTCCCGCCCAAAAGTGCACCTGCGACACTAGACTGTCTCCACTGCATGTTTTTTTTCCTTGACGGCGTGGTTTAGCTTAGTGGTTGGGGTCGCAGTGGCGCACCCTAATGACCGGAGTTCGATTCCTATCAGGGACGAATTTTGGAATTGTCACGTCAAGTCCCGCTTCTACTATATCAAAAAGTGTCTAGTTCCTCCTAAACATGTTTTTTTTTCCAAAGTAGACATGCAATCATAGTTTTCTCCTCCGCATATTAAGTATCGTATGCACTACAGCTTTTGCATCAGGGCATTGACATAATTACTCCCTTTCCTTCTCTACTCTCAGCTCCCTCCAAGCATCCTTTACTTCTTTGCATCTGAGAAAGAGATGTGCACCATCCTCGTCTAGCCGTTTACATCACACACTTTGTATCACAATTCATACCACGCCTTTTGATATTCATCATAAGAGGAAGTCTGTTATGAGCAAAACGCCAAGTAGGGGTTGGTTGATTGTTCTTGCCAGCTTTTGCATCAGGGCATTGACATAATTACTCCCTTTCCTTCTCTACTCTCAGCTCCCTCCAAGCATCCTTTACTTCTTTGTATCTGAGAAAGAGATGTGCACCATCCTCGTCTAGCCGTTTACATCACACACTTTGTATCACAATTCATACCACGCCTTTTGATATTCATCATAAGAGGAAGTCTGTTATGAGCAAAACGCCAAGTAGGGGTTGGTTGATTGTTCTTGCCTCCTTAATTTTCCCTTGTTGCTTCATTTGACATGTTTTTTCTTTTTAATTTTGGGGGTTTAGTGTTTTGGGTCTTTCCTTATTCTTGTACGTTTGGTGAAGTAGGTGGATCAAACGGTGTAATTTTGGATCTGTGTTTTTCTTCTGATTTTTTAATGTAGATTGGCTGCTGCTCTATGCTAGTAACTCGATATGTCCTCGGCAACACTCTTTCTTTCTTGATTTCCAGTGTTCCTTTTCGAAAAATAAGCAGAGAACAAGTAGGTGCATGGGTTTCCAAGCGAGGTAATGCATGGGGACATGGATTGATCTCAAGATCTTGAGGGGACTGAGAGTGATCTGAAAATTTAGTTAATCTCCCGCATTTTTCATTTTTCCCCCTAGATGTTTCTCACCTAGTTAATTTCTGCCCGTTCAAAAAAAGTATCCTATTATGGTTGACTTTTTTTTTGATAACCCGCAGGAGATCTACGCGTTATTTCATTAATTAAGAGAGAAAAGAGAACAACAGTCCACATACAGAGAAAGGTCCCATAAGGGACCAGCACCACCACTACGCCAAGTAGCGTGGTTGAGGGATTGATCAAACTACTACTCGCACTAACCCACGTCTACAAGACCTCAAGAGGTGCCATTCCTGCAGGATGACAACGAGAACCCTAGAGGCCGCAATGGAGTTGTCGTTGAAGACTCTCTCATTCCTCTCAAGCGAGAGGGAGTGGAGCACCAGCATGATGGCGGAGTTGGCAACCTTGTCGTCGTTGCGGGAGAGGAGACTCACCGCCTCGGGCCACCAAGAGTGGAAGAGGCTGTCCATGGCGTGCATCGAGAGGGCCAGCCTTGCGCGACGAAAGAAACCCTCCCAGATAGAGCGGGAGAATCGACACTGCGAAGCAAGATGATCCGCAGTTTCGTTGGCGCCATTGCACAACAGGAAGACAACATGTGATGGGAAGCCACGGCGCAGGCGCCGATCCGCCGTTCAACATCTTCGGCGAAGCCAGAGCCAAGCGTTGAACCGATGCTTCAAAGGCGTAAAGGAATGCCAAACCACCATTGCACCCGGGAGAGCGGAGGTTCATGGAAGGACGCGCGGTAGACAGATTTGGGGGAGAACTTGCCATCTGCCGTCCACTTCCAGGAGAACTCATCGGACCCAGCTCCACGGGGCACTTCCTCCACCGCAGCCCACAACTTAAGAAACTGGACAACCACATCAACATAGAGGATGCCAGTGATGTCGCAGACCCCGCTATGGTTGGCCAAACCGTCACTGACCACTACAAGAAAAGTTCTGATAGACAACGTCTCAAAATCGTCCGCTAAGGGGTATTTTTCGTCGCCTATGGGCCTAACCCGACGATATGGGTTCTGTTGTGGAAAGCTGCG